>NC_057806.1:124076995-124080605 GCF_018294505.1 Triticum aestivum
ACGATGGCGGGGGGAGTTTGCCTTCTCCAAGTGCAGTCCCACATGTCAGTGAAGAGGCAAGCCAAAGCGCGTTCCGTTTGCATGAGCCGTGTGCAGGACCGAACGTGTGTGCGTTGCAATGCGACCGCGACAGGGGTGCTGTGAGTGTACCCCCTTTTTCCTTTTAAACTAGGTGCTTCGCCCCCTCAAAAAAAAACTTGGCGCTTCGCGCGATCCATCGTTACTACTACTAGTAATTGGGTAATCCTGACTAAAACGGCGCGGCCGGGTCTTTTCCCGCGCGATATGCTGGGAGGTTGGCTTAGTTGGGTTTTTTGGACGAGTAATGCTACACCTATGTCATCCCAGTTACGTAATTAACGTAATGTGAAACGTGTGAGCTGTTGATTGTAGATTGGGGGGAGGGAGGGGCCCGCCACCATGAAAATCAGGGAGGAGAGAGAGAGGCAATTTACGTAACCCTTTTGTAGGTTCCTGTAGTTGTAGAAAGATGTGAAATGCATGAATGTGTAGTGGATGTACAATTGGAGTGCCTAAGACAAATTGTGTATGTAGACCCTATGTGTTTATTTACTTCGCATGTTAGCTTTGTCTCGGTTCAATAAAAAGAAGAGTTGGTGATGATGGTGTGCCTGCCATTCTGCAATATAGGCCGTCCGATCTATATCTAACGGATAGGAAGGAAACTATGACAATTTATCCGCACTCCTCTCCACATTTGCAGATAAGGCCTTCCCTCATTCATCCTTTTCTCCCACAAGATCTTGATGTTCCGTGGAATGCACAAGCATCTTGCTAGTACGCCGACAATATACTATATTATTGTGAAAGTTCATATACACCGGCCGAGATTAATGCAAACACGGCAGATTTTCATTACATTTCGAACTTTTATAGGACACAAAAAAAGAAACCCGACCCTAAACCTATTCTATGGTGGCGACCAACGTCCTCCATCTGCGATCTCCATGTACGGGGGCGGGGTTCAAGACAAAGGTGCGGTCTCCGGCGAGGAAGAGTAGAACACGGGAGACGGACCGGCCAGTTGGCACACCATGCCCTGCCGCCTCCCATGCCCTACTAATCCTCGGAGGAGTCCCCGACCTCGGTGGTGCCGGACATTGGACGGCGGCAAGTAGGACGCGTGGCTGACGGTGCTCCCGTCATCGGCCGCCATCATGGCCACCGCTTGTGCGGTCGCGTTCGTGTCCGGCTACGCCGCTATTGCGTCGCGAGCGGTGACTTGAGCGAGCGCGGCAACCTCGAGCTTCATCCCTGAAGACAAAGCTCTCCCGCAGAGTGTTCACGCTCGTGGTCATGGCGGATGTGGTGCCAGGTAGCAGGACGATGCGCTATGGTGTGGAGGTTAGCTAGGCATTGCCACTTTAAGTAGCACATTCCAGTGAGGCCAAAGCGTCTGGGAGCGTCATTGAGTCACCGGAGTTTGTTCCTCGGGCACCGAGCCTCTTAACCATGGCATAGGGACGGATGGCATGAATGCGGGAAGCTGGCGCCGGCTGGGAACGCACCGCAAGACGGCGCGAGGGACGAGGGTTTTTGGTGTGCCAGGGTAGTCAGCTGCGGTCATGGCAACGTTGGAGATGCCCTTTGCTCACATGTGACCCCACATGTCATTGAAAAAGCAAGACGACTCGGCATGGTCTAGGGTCCTGGGGATGCAATTGGCCGCGCTACACCACTCCACGAACGCGTCATGGCGCGCGTGCACTTCGGCGCCCCGTGCATCCTCGACAAGCCAGGTGTTGATCTGCTGGTTGTACCACAGCGCTAATGCCACCCTCGGCACACTGAAACCGACCGTGTCTAGCGGCGATGAGCGTGTTGCTCACCACGGTCGCCCTGTCTAGAGGCGGTGTTGGAGCTGCGCCACGTTGCTGGCCCCCCACGACCAACATGAACGGTTATCGGTGGCGAGGAGGTCGTGGGCCAGCTCCTCCATTAGACTATTTTGTGCCATGTCATCCCGACAGGTGTGCCCCACATGTCGATTTCCCTATTTTCCTGGCCATATTCGAGCGTTAGTGCTCCGCGTTGCGCATTAGGAGCAGAACAGGTGGTTTTCGTGCCCTGGTTCAAATGTGGTACAGTACCAAGTTGTTACCCTAGCCCCATGTGTGGTGCTTTTGGGTACGGTGCCACCCTTTTCCTTTTCAAGTAGTGAAGCGTAACACTTGATTAAGTAGCCGGATGGTGTGCTAAATGTAGGTGTCCGACTGTTTGAAAGAATAATTGAGGTGTGCCCGGTCTGTGCCTGCATTTAAGGGTCCAACTTACCATGTTCCGACAGTAGTAACTATACTAGTCCATGCGTACTCCCTCTGTTTTTATTTACTCCGCATTTTAGCTTTGCTCAAAGTCAAACTTTGTAAACTCTGACAAAGTTCATAGACAGAAATAATAACATATACAATAACAAATCAATACCATTAGATTCATTATTGAATATACTTTCACATCATATATATTTGCTATTGTAAATGTTCATATTTCTACTCTTACTAGCAAGATGCCCGTGCGTTGCACGTAACATCAAGATGCATTTGTATGACTAGTTTATCTTGTGAGAGAAAAGGATGAACGAGGGAAGGCCTTATTTGCAATTGTGGAGAGGTGTGTGGGTACCTTTTTGCAAAATTGTCATAGTTTCCATCATGTCTGTTAGATATAAATCGGACGGCCTATATTGCAGGATGGCAGGCACACCATCATCACCAACTCTGTTTTTATAGGAGTCCGTCCAATTTATATCTGACGGATAGGAAGGAAACTATCGCAATTTTGCAAAAAAATACCCACACCCTCTCCACATTTGCAAATAAGGCCTTCCCTCATTCATCCTTTTCTCCCACAAGATAAACTACTCATACAAATGCATCTTGATGTTCTGTGCAACGCACGGGCATCTTGCTAGTGTACATAAAAAGTAGAGTTGGTGATGATGGTGTGCCTGCCATCCTGCAATATAGGTCCTCCGATCTATATCTAACGGACAGGATGGAAACTATGACAATTTACCCGCACTCCTCTCCACATTTGCAGATAAGGCCTTCCCTCGTTCACCCTTTTCTCCCACAAGACCTTGATGTTCCGTGCAAGGCACGGGCATCTTGCTAGTTCTCTATGAACTTGGTTAAATTTTATGAAGTTTGACTTTAGTCAAACCTTATATGCATAGTAAATAAAAACAGAGGGAGTATCTTACTCCGTGACCAAGACGGAAGGGAAAACGAGACAACTTATTGTTTATTTGATTTGTTCAAGTATAATCATGCGACGTTGCTTATTTCTCATTCCTCTCCAACCCTCTTCTCCATCGATCATGCCGCCCTCCGGTCGAGTCCATCCTCCAGCATGCGTCATTTGAACATTCCGCCGAGTATCACATGCTTGTATTTCCAATGTTGTAATTTGTACAACATGCATACAAACAAATGGTTTGTTTAAAGTTTCACTTTGCCTCCACTACGTGTCGCTTCCCATCTTAGTTTTGACATCCCATTCATGCCCCGACACATAAAGACAAGATCGATTGATGTTTGAGAGACAATTGTGTGTCGTGCAAGGAGATAATGGTTTGGTCTGTTTCTAT
>NC_057806.1:124080835-124093699 GCF_018294505.1 Triticum aestivum
CCTGCGGGGGGGGGGGGTCTATGGGGATCAGAGGGAGTATATTGTACGTTCGTAAGCGAAACGAACATATTGTACCCACCCTAGTCCTCTCAATCAATCTTCGGACCCCGAGATGAAATCGAGAGAAAACGAGTTGGTGCATGTGTGATGCCTAAGGAGGATTCAAAATTTTGAACTGGCGATCATAGCATCCGCAAATCATATATAAAGGGCATTCAATGTTCGTTTCACTTTTGAACATACAATATACTCCCTCCGATCCTTTCTTGTTTACATATAAGTTTTATGTGTAGTCAAAGTATCTCTACTTTGATCAAACTTACAGAAAAAAGTATCAACATTCAACAACGCCCAATCAATATTGTTAGATTTGTACGTACTCCTAGATTTGTATTCAAACAGAGATGGTTTCCAATTTATTTTCAACCACGTGAATGTGCTTGTTCTGGCTCATGCTCTTCCTACTAGGATTTTGCCACGTATAGCCAGTCCAATAGTAACTTTTTTAACTTCCCTGTCCAATAGTACTAGTGGAGTACTCACAACATCTGTAGTAGAGTTTGCAGTGCTCATAGTACTCCCTCCTTCCATTTATATAGGGCCTAAGAGCAAGTCTAATAAGGCATAGTCAGCAGGCTATAAGACTTGTCATTTCATTAAAATCCTACTTCGAGGAGTGAGAAGAGAGGAGAGAGAGTGAAGCGGGCTCTTATATTCTACAGCCCGACCATAACACATAGATCAAGAAAAAAAGTATGCATGCAACTCTCTTCCAATCATATACCTTGCTCATGCAAATATTAAATGCTTAGAGCCAACCTAATAGCCATTAAGAGCCAACTTACATGGCACTTTTGCCGATGTGAAGGAGAGAGATGTGAAAAAGTAAGGGGAGTGAGCTCTCATGCAAGAGCCTAGCTATATACACATTCCCAGGTAAATACAATAAATATGAAGAAAGAGATAGTAGAGAGGATATGGGAAAAAGTACTAATACAATAGCCAACCTTTTATATTATTTTTTGCGGGAAATAGCCAACCTTATAGCCCACACTATTGTATGAGTGCATATAGATGATGACTATAGATGACATGGCAGTTCCTTATAGCCATCGGCTGGCTATATTATTAACCATGCTCTAATGCGTTTTTCAAAGCGCCTTTGACTATTGACAAGATAAATAGTACATGAGATGTATAATGTGAAAATTATATAATTGGAAGCTCCTTTCACATATGAATTTGACCGTATGCTTTGTGTAAGTTGCATGTCATATATTATTACTCTAGCATTTGGTCAAAGTTAGCCTCGAAAAATGCATTAGGCCCTGTATAGATGGAAGGATGGAGTAGTAGTGGAAATGGATCCTCTAATGAAGGTATCCCTACCTTACCCTCCCTTTCGGTCACTTACTGGCAGGCCCCATGCTTGCTAGGCCCGCATGTCACTTACTCAATGGGTTCGGCCACGTCAGGGGATCCTCATCCGTAGTTAGTATACTCCCTCTGTTTTTATTTACTACGCATAAAACGGAGGGAGTAGTAGTATAAATGACGCGGGTGGGGGGGGGGACATGTCGGTTTGCTCTCAACTATGGTCCCACAAGCGAGCAAAAATGCAAGACGAAGCATGTTCCATTCGGTGAGTGATGTAGAGGGTCCAGCATGCCGGGGTGCAACACGAACGCGACCAGAGAAATGTATAGTCAAAACCGATTGACCGGTCGTCACCGCAACCACTATTCACACCAGAACCTTCACTTCTCGGCATATGCCAGCCACTGCCCCAAAACCACACCTCCTCTCCAGCCCATTCCCCCACCTTTCGATCCCTGAGCCCACATCAAGCATCCCCTAGTTCACCTGAAAGCCATGGTGCGCCGCAAGATCACGTACTACAAGATGCTGATGTCGAAGCGCCGCGCAGAAATCGTGGCGGCGATCGGTGCCACAGACCTCTGTTCCCAAGATCTCTTTGCTGCGGGCCAATCCCCGAGTTCTCTGGAGCCAAGCTACGATGAGGAGGAAGCCGATTCAATGTTCATGGCGGAGGTCGCAGCGTAGAAGGCCCCCTATGGTTATGAGATGATGGATGTCGACTTCGTGCCGGCGTCCGGGTCCCCCATGGTGCAGGTGGACCAGCTTTTCAACCTGGCGATACTAAAGGAGGACCGGGAGGCAGAGGCTCAACTCGATGCGGAGCGCGTGCATGCCGCTGCCATCGAGGCTCTCCTGCAGGCGAAACCAGATGTCATGGATGTGAACCAGGCGGCAGAGGCTCAACTCGACGTGGAGCGCGTGGATGCCGCTGCCATCGAGGCCCTCCTGCAGGCGGAACTAGACGTCCTGGACTTGAACCGTACGGCGGAGGCTCAACTCGACGCGGAGCGCGCGGATGCCGCTGCCATCGAGGTCCTCTTGAAGGCGGAACCGGACGTCCTCGACTTGAACTGGGCGGTGCTCTCGTCCGTGCAAAGCGTCCGCACGCTCCGCGTGAACGAGTAGCTGGAGGCCAAGGACAACCACGGTGCGGAGACACACGTCGGCATCTACGGCTGGTTCGCGCCGGCAACCAAAGACGACGAGGCCGTCATGTTCCGCGAGCAGTGATAGTTTTTATTTATGTTGTTGTTTTAGGGATCTTTTTGTTGGAAATATGCCCTAGAGGCAATAATAAAAGGATTATTATTATATTTCCTTGTTCATGATAATTGTCTTTTATTCATGCTATAATTGTGTTATCCGGAGATCGTAATACATGTGTGAATACATAGACACCAACATGTCCCTAGTAAGCCTCTAGTTGACTAGCTCGTTGATCAATAGATAGTCATGGTTTCCTGACTATGGACATTGGATGTCATTGATAACGAGATCACATCATTAGGAGAATTATGTGATGGACAAGACCCAATCCTAAACATAGCACAAGATCGTATAGTTCGTTTGCTAGAGTTTTTCCAATGTCAAGTATCTTTTCCTTAGACCATGAGATCCTGTAACTCCCGGATACCGTAGGAGTGCTTTAGGTGTACCAAACGTCGAAATGTAACTGGGTGACTATAAAGGTGTACTACGGGTATCCCCGAAAGTGTCTGTTGGGTTGACACGGATCAAGACTGGGATTTGTCACTCCGTATGACAGAGAGGTATCTCTGGGCCCACTCGGTAATGCATCATCACAATGAGCTCAAAGTGACCAAGTGTCTGGTCACGGGATCATGCATTACGGTATGAGTAAAGTGACTTGCCGGCAACGAGATTGAACGAGGTATTGGGATACCGACGATCGAATCTCGGGCAAGTAACATACCGATTGACAAAGGGAATTGTATATGGGGTTGCTTGAATCCTCGACATCGTGGTTCATCCGATGAGATCATCGAGGAGCATGTGGGAGCCAACATGGGTATCCAGATCCCGTTGTTGGTTATTGACCGGAGAGCCATCTCGGTCATGTCTACATGTCTCCCGAACCCGTAGGGTCTACACACTTAAGGTTCGATGACGGTAGGGTTGTAGAGATATGAATATGCAGTAACCCAAAAGTTGTTCGGAGTCCCGGATGAGATCCTGGACATCACGAGGAGTTCCGGAATGGTCCGGAGGTGAAGAATTATATATAGGAAGTGCAGTTTCGGCCATCAGGAGAGTTTCAGGGGTCACCGGTATTGTACCGGGACCACCGGAAGGGTCCTGGGGGTCCACCGGGTGGGGCCAGCCATCCCGGAGGGCCCCATGGGCTAAGTGGGGAGGGAACCAGCCCATAGTGGGCTGGTGCGCCCGCCTTGGCCCACCCCATGCGCCTAGGGTTGGGAACCCTAGGGTGGGGGGCGCCCCACCTGGCTTGGGGGGCACTCCACCCCTTGGCCGCCGCCCCCTAGGAGATCCCATCTCCTAGGGCCGACGCACCCCCTAGGGGGCCTATATAAAGGGGGGGAGGGAGGGGCAGCCGCACCCTTGAGTCTTGGCGCCTCCCTCTCCCCTGCTACACCTCTCCCTCTCGTAGTAGAACGGCGAAGCCCTGCTGCGGTGACCCCTGCATCCACCACCACGCCGTCGTGCTGCTGGATCTTCATCAACCTCTCCTTCCCCCTTGCTGGATCAAGAAGGAGGAGACGTCACACTGACCGTACGTGTGTTGAACGCGGAGGTGCCGTCCGTTCGGCGCTAGGATCTCCGGTGATTTGGATCACGTCGAGTACGACTTCCTCATCCCCGTTCTTTGAACGCTTCCGCGCGTGATCTACAAAGGTATGTAGATGCAATCCGATCACTCGTTGCTAGATGAACTCATAGATGGATCTTGGTGAAACCGTAGGAATTTTTTTGTTTTCTGCAACGTTCCCCAACAGTGGCATCATGAGCTAGGTCTATGCGTAGTTCTCTTTGCATGAGTAGAACACAATTTGTTGTGGGCATAGATGTTGTCAACTTTCTTGCCGCTACTAGTCTTATTTTGCTTCAGCAATATTGTGGGATGAAGCGGCCCGGACCAACCTTACACGTACGCTTACGTGAGACCGGTTCCACCGACTGACATGCACTAGTTGCATAACGTGGCTGGCGGGTGTCTGTCTCTCCCACTTTAGTTGGAGTGGATTCGATGAAAAGGGTCCTTATGAAGGGTAAATAGAAGTTGACAAATCACGTTGTGGCTTTCACATAGGTAAGAAAACGTTCTTGCTAGAACCCTATTGCAGCCACGTAAAACTTGCAACAACAATTAGAGGACGTCTAACTTGTTTTTGCAGCAAGTGTTTTGTGATGTGATATGGCCAAAGTTGTGATGAATGATGAATGGTATATATGTGATGTATGAGATGTTCATGCTATTGTAATAGGAATCACGACTTGCATGTCAATGAGTATGACAACCGGCAGGAGCCATAGGAGTTGTCTTTATTTTTGTATGACCTGTGTGTCATTGAGAAACGCCATGTAAATTACTTTACTTTATTGCTAAACGTGTTAGCCATAGTAGTAGAAGTAATAGTTGGCGAGGAACTTCATGGAGACACGATGATGGAGATCATGATGATGGAAATCATGGTGTCATGCCGGTGACAAGATGATCATGGAGCCCCAAGATGGAGATCAAAGGAGCTATGTGATATTGGCCATATCATGTCACTATTATTATTTGATTGCATGTGATGTTTATCATGTTTTTGCATCTTGTTTTCTTAGAATGACGGTAATAAATAAGATGATCCCTCATAATAATTTCAAGAAAGTGTTCCCCCTAACTGTGCACCGTTGCGACAGTTCGTTGTTTCGAAGCACCACGTGATGATCGGTTGTGATAGATTCCAACGTTCACATACAACGAGTGTAAGACAGATTTACACATGCAAACACTTAGGTTGACTTGACGAGCCTAGCATGTACAGACATGGCCTCGGAACACAGAAGACCGAAAGGTTGAGCATGAGTCGTATAGAAGATACGATCAACATGAAGATGTTCACCGATGTTGACTAGTCCGTCTCATGTGATGATCGGACATGGCCTAGTTAACTCGGATCATGTTATACTTAGATGACTGGAGGGATGTCTATCTGAGTGGGAGTTCATTGAATAATTTGATTTAGATGAACTTAATTATCATGAACTTAGTCTAAAATCTTTACAACATGTATTGTAGATCAAATGGCCAACGTTGTCCTCAACTTCAACGCGTTCCTAGAGAAAACCAAGCTGAAAGACGATGGCAGCAACTATACGGACTGGGTCCGGAACTTGAGGATCATCCTCATAGCTGCCAAGAAAGATTATGTCCTACAAGCACCGCTAGGTGACGCACCTGTTCTCCCTGCAGAACAAGATGTTATGAATGCTTGGCAGACACGTACCGATGATTACTCCCTCGTTCAGTGCGGCATGCTTTACATCTTAGAACCGGGGCTCCAAAAGCGTTTTGAGAGACATGGAGCATATGAGATGTTCGAAGAGTTGAAAATGGTTTTTCAAGCTCATGCCCGGGTCGAGAGATATGAAGTCTCCGACAAGTTCTTTAGCTGTAAGATGGAGGAAAACAGTTCTGTCAGTGAGCACATACTCACTATGTCTGGGTTACATAACCGCTTGACTCAGCTGGGAGTTAATCTCCCGGATGACGCAGTCATTGACAGAATCCTTCAGTCGCTTCCACCGAGCTACAAGAGCTTTTTGATGAACTTCAATATACATGGGATGGAAAAGACCATTCCTGAAGTATTTGCAATGCTGAAATCAGCAGAGGTAGAAGTCAAAAAGGAACATCAAGTGTTGATGGTGAATAAAACCACTAAGTTCAAGAAAGGCAAGGGTAAGAAAAACTTCAAGAAGGACGGCAAGGGAGTTGCCGCGCCCGGCAAGCAAGCTGCCGGGAAGAAGCCAAAGAATGGACCCAAGCCCGAGACTGAGTGTTTTTATTGCAAGGGAAGTGGTCACTGGAAGCGGAACTGCTCCAAATACTTAGCGGACAAGAAGGCCAACATCACGAAAGGTATATGTGATATACATGTAATTGATGTGTACCTTACCAGTACTCGTAGTAGCTCCTGGGTATTTGATACCGGTGCGGTTGCTCACATTTGTAACTCAAAGCAGGAGCTGCGGAATAAGCGGAGACTGGTGAAGGACGAGGTGACGATGTGCGACGGGAATGGTTCCAAGGTCGATGTGATCGCCGTCGGCACGCTACCTCTACATTTACCTACGGGATTAGTTTTGAACCTCAATAATTGTTATTTAGTGCCAAGTTTGAGCATGAACATTGTATCAGGATCTCGTTTAATACGAGATGGCTACTCATTTAAATCCGAGAATAATGGTTGTTCTATTTATATGAGAGATATGTTTTATGGTCATGCTCCGATGGTGAATGGTGTATTCTTAATGAATGTCGAGCATAATACTACACATATTCATAGTGTGAATACCAAAATATGTAAGGTTGATAATGATAGCCCCACATACTTGTGGCACTGCCGCCTTGGTCACATAGGTGTCAAATGCGTGAAGAAGCTCCATGCAGATGGACTTTTAGAGTCTCTTGATTACGAATCATTTGACACGTGCGAACCATGCCTCATGGGTAAAATGACCAAGACTCCGTTCTCAGGAACAATGGAGCGAGCAACCAACTTATTGGAAATCAAACATACTGATGTGTGCGGTCCAATGAGTGTTGAGGCTCGCGGTGGCTATCGTTATGTTCTCACCCTCACTGATGACTTGAGTAGATATGGGTATGTCTACTTAATGAAACACAAGTCTAAGACCTTTGAAAGGTTCAAGGAATTTCAGAGTGAGGTTGAGAATCAACGTGACAGGAAAATCAAGTTCCTGCGATCAGATCATGGAGGAGAATACTTGAGTCACAAATTTGGCACACACTTAAGAAAATGTGGAATAGTTTCACAACTCACGCCACCTGGAACACCTCAGCGTAATGGTGTGTCCGAACGTCGTAATCGCACTATATTAGATATGGTGCGATCTATGATGTCTCTTACCGATTTACCGCTATCATTTTGGAGCTATGCTTTAGAGACTGTCGCATTCACTTTAAATAGGGCTCCGTCAAAATCCGTTGAGACGACACCGTATGAATTATGGTTTGGGAAGAAACCTAAGTTGTCGTTTCTAAAAGTTTGGGGATGCGATGCTTATGTCAAGAAACTTCAACCTGAAAAGCTCGAACCCAAGTCGAAAAAATGTGTCTTCATAGGATACCCTAAAGAAACTATTAGGTATACCTTCTACCTCAGATCCGAAGGCAAGATCTTTGTTGCCAAGAATGGATCCTTTCTAGAGAAGGAGTTTCTCTCGAAAGAAGTAAGTGGGAGGAAAGTAGAACTTGATGAAGTATTACCTCTTGAACCGGAAAGTGGCGCAACTCAGGAAAATGTTCCTGTGGTGCCTGCACCAATTAGAGAGGAAGTTAATGATGATGATCAAGATACTTCTGATCAAGCTCCTACTGAAATTCGAAGGTCCACAAGGACACATTCCGCACCAGAATGGTACGGCAACCCTGTCTTGGAAATCATGTTGTTAGACAACGGTGAACCTTCGAACTATGAAGAAGTGATGGCGGGCCCGGATTCTGACAAATGGCTGGAAGCCATGAAATCCGAGATAGGATCCATGTATGAAAACGAAGTATGGACTTTGACTGACTTGCCCGTTGAGCGGCGAGCCATAGAAAATAAATGGATCTTTAAGAAGAAGACAGACGCGGATGGTAATGTGACCATCTATAAAGCTCGGCTTGTCGCTAAGGGTTATCGACAAGTTCAAGGGGTTGACTACGATGAGACTTTCTCATCGGTAGCAAACCTGAAGTCCGTCCGAATCATGTTAGCAATTGCCGCATTCTATGATTATGAGATATGGCAAATGGACGTCAAAACAGCATTCCTTAATGGTTTCCTTAAGGAATAATTGTATATGATGCAGCCGGAAGGTTTTGTCGATCCTAAGAATGCTGACAAGGTGTGCAAGCTCCAACGCTCGATTTATGGGCTGGTGCAAGCATCTCAGAGTTGGAACATTCGCTTTGATGAGATGATCAAAGCGTTTGGGTTTATGCAGACTTATGGAGAAGCCTGTGTTTACAAGAAAGTGAGTGGAGGCTCTGTAGCATTTCTCATATTATATGTAGATGACATACTTTTGATGGGAAATGATATAGAGCTTTTGGACAGCATTAAGGCCTACTTGAATAAGAGTTTTTCAATGAAGGACCTTGGAGAAGCTGCTTATATATTAGGCATCAAGATCTATAGAGATAGATCAAGACGCCTCACAGGTCTTTCACAAAGCACATACCTTGATAAGATATTGAAGAAGTTCAATATGGATCAGTCTAAGAAGAGGTTCTTGCCTGTGTTGCAAGGTGTGAAATTGAGCTCAGCTCAATGTCCGACCACGGCAGAAGATATAGAAGAGATGAGTGTCATCCCCTATGCCTCAGCCATAGGTTCTATTATGTATGCCATGTTGTGTACCAGACCTGATGTAAACCTTGCCGTAAGTTTGGTAGGTAGGTACCAAAGTAATCTCGGCAAGGAACACTGGACAGCGGTCAAGAATATCCTGAAGTACCTGAAAAGGACTAAGGAAATGTTTCTCGTTTATGGAGGTGACGAAGAGCTCGTCGTAAAGGGTTACATCGACGCTAGCTTCGACACAGATCTGGATGACTCTAAGTCACAAACCGGATACGTGTATATTTTGAATGGTGGGGCAGTAAGCTGGTGCAGTTGCAAGCAGAGCGTCGTGGTGGGATCTACATGTGAAGCGGAGTACATGGCAGCCTCGGAGGCAGCGCGAGAAGCAATTTGGGTGAAGGAGTTCATCACTGACCTAGGAGTCATACCCAATGCGTCGAGGCCGATCAAACTCTTCTGTGACAACACTGGAGCTATTGCACTTGCCAAGGAGCCCAGGTTTCACAAGAAGACCAGGCACATCAAGCGTCGCTTCAACACCATTCGTGAAAATGTTCAAGATGGAGACATAGATATTTGTAAAGTACATACGGACCTGAATGTAGCAGATCCGTTGACTAAACCTCTCCCTAGAGCAAAATATGATCAACGCCGGAATTCCATGGGTGTTCGATTCATCACAATGTAACTAGATTATTGACTCTAGTGCAAGTGGGAGACTGTTGGAAATATGCCCTAGAGGCAATAATAAAAGGATTATTATTATATTTCCTTGTTCATGATAATTGTCTTTTATTCATGCTATAATTGTGTTATCCGGAAATCGTAATACATGTCTGAATACATAGACACCAACATGTCCCTAGTAAGCCTCTAGTTGACTAGCTCGTTGATCAACATCTAGTCATGGTTTCCTGACTATGGACATTGGATGTCATTGATAACGAGATCACATCATTAGGAGAATGATGTGATGGAGAAGACCCAATCCTAAACATAGCACAAGATCATATAGTTCGTTTGCTAGAGTTTTTCATGTCAAGTATCTTTTCCTTAGACCATGAGATCGTGTAACTCCCGGATACCGTAGGAGTGCTTTGGGTGTACCAAACGTCACAACGTAACTGGGTGACTATAAAGGTATACTACGGGTATCTCCGAAAGTGTCTGTTGGGTTGACACGGATCAAGACTGGGATTTGTCACTCCGTATGACAGAGAGGTATCTTTGGGCCCACTCGGTAATGCATCATCACAATGAGCTCAAAGTGACCAAGTATCTGGTCACGGGATCATGCATTACGGTACGATTAAAGTGACTTGCCGGCAATGAGATTGAATGAGGTATTGGGATACCGACGATCGAATCTCGGGAAAGTAACGTACCGATTGACAAAGGGAATTGTATACGGGGTTTCTTGAATCCTCGACATCGTGGTTCATCCGATGAGATCATCGAGGAGCATGTGGGAGCCAACATGGGTATCCAGATCCCGCTATTGGTTATTGACTGGAGAGCCATCTCGGTCATGTCTACATGTCTCCCGAACCCGCAGGGTCTACACACTTAAGGTTCGGTGACGCTAGGGTTGTAGAGATATGAATATGCAGTAACCTGAAAGTTGTTCGGAGTCCTGGATGAGATCCTGGACGTCACGAGGAGTTCCGGAATGGTCCGGAGGTGAAGAATTATATATAGGAAGTGCAGTTTCGGCCATCGGGAGAGTTTCGGGGGTCATCGGTATTGTACGGGGACCACCGGAAGGGTCCCAGGGGTCCACCGGGTGGGGCCACACATCCCGGAGGGCCCCATGGGATAAGTGGGGAGGGAACCTGTAGCGACCTGACCCGAATGGATCACGTCTACTGTGCTACGGTGTCATCCCTGGATCAGTAATGCTGACACCACACAGTACATCGAGGTTTTATAGCAGAGTTGCAATCACACACTTATTACATCGATGGCTCAAAAAAGAACTTATTACAATAAATATGGCTAAAGGCCATATAATATCGATAACAGCGGAAGACTCGGAAGATAAATGGGTCCATCAACTCCAACGGCATCACTGAGTATAGGGCCACGACCTAAAAACACCTCAATTGTCGTCTGAAAAGTCTGCAACATTAACGTTGCAGCCCGAAAACGGGTCAGCACATGGAATATGCTGGCAAAGTAACACATAGAGAGTAATGGAATGAAACAGCTATACTATATGCATATATGGCTGGTGGAAAGCTCTATGGTTACAGTTTTGCGTAAAGCCAGTTTTTCCCTACTGCAAAGGAATAAATTTATTTAACTATCATGGTGGTTGTGAAACATTGAGAATGGTTGACAGCATTCTCAATCCCAATTAAAAGTACAATTAAAACCCAACAACATTAATTAGAAGTAACATGTTGAGATTCACAGGATATTCAAGTACTAGATACTCAAGTTGTCCATAACCGGGGACACGACTAATCATGATTAGTTTGTACACTCTGCAGAGGTTTGCGCACTTTTCCCACAAGACTCGATCGCCTCCATTGGATTTCTCGCACTACATGGTGTTTGAGAAACGGATGACCAAGACACAGTCTTTCAGAAGCGCTAGCACCTTACATGTGGGGTAGACCGTACCACCTATAACCCCTACATCTGCTAGTCCACCCCGTAAGAGTTCGCACAACTTAGTCAACTATGCCAGAGCCCATAATGGCATGTGGCTGCACACGAAAGTTTCTAGTTTGAAAGATCTTATGATCCCTTTGAGCCTGGGTGGCGGTCCGAAAAAAACAGGCAAGTCCTGATAGACATCAGGTGCCTCAATCCACCCAGATGTGTGTTTAAGTTGCCACCTTAGATAAACCATTAAAATTATCAACTGACATCTGTCATGGATATCACTCACCCAATCCATGTCTACTAGCATAGCATGGCATAAATAGCAAACGTAGAAGTAAGTCCCAAGGGTTTCATAGTAAAACAGGTAATAGGTACTACCTCATCTACTTCCCATCCCTCAATTTAATTAGATCCTAATCATGCAATGTGTGAGGATTGATCTAATGCAATAAAACATGGGTTGTAGAAAAGTATGATCAAAGTGTTACTTGCCTTGCTGATGATCCGCGAGTCCTAGGGTTTCGAAGTAACAAGCAGCGCAATCCGGGTAGTCTATCGCAGACAAACAACAAGCATACAATAAGTACTCATCTAATGCACAGGTAAAACTCGAACAAGAGAACGAACCAGGTAGTTCAACTTAAGAACTCCGGTTGCAAAGAAAGAACGAAAAACAAAAGGCGGAAGAAAACAACTCGGTTCTAGCAAGTTGAAACTAGGTCAAATTTTACTGTAGCAAAAGCTTGTTCAAGTTGATTAAACAGAACGGCGGTTTCGAGATGAAACTCCAGGCGCTTGAATCACCTGATTCCGATAAATGAGCGAAAAGAAAGACTAGAAAGAAGATCGGATCTGAGATCGCGATCGCGGAATAAATCAGACGAAAAGAAAAAGAAGAACGGTTAAACAAACAGATGTCGTTAACCTAGAAGAATCCGATGATCACGTTCGTTATGACGAACGGTCCGGCGAACGGTCCAAAGGCAACTAAATCGGAGAAGAAAACGAATCCGATCTAGGGTTTCGGAGAAGAAAACCGAACGAAAAACCGAACTAGAAAACAGGAACGGTTTAGCGAAGAAAAGAATCGGAACGATTAGAAGAAAACGATCCGATGAAAATAATAGATGTAGCGCAGGGCTTCCTCCGGCGAGGTCTCCGGTGAGGGGCTCCGGCGGCGGCGACGTAGGGCGGCGGCGTGGGCAAGGTGCGGCGGTGGCGGTGACGCAGGGCGCGGGCGGCGGCTGTGGGGTGGCGGCGTGGCACAGCGTGGGGTGGCGTAGGGCGCGGCGTGGGGTGTGGTGGAGCTCTA
>NC_057806.1:124093945-124144358 GCF_018294505.1 Triticum aestivum
CTTGGGTATTTATATTGGGGAGGGGAGGGGTTTACTTGGGGTAGAGGGCAAGGAATTAGACTAGGATTATGAATAGAAAAGAGGGAAGGAAAAGATCTAGAAATAGAAAAGGAATATACGGAAATAGGACCAAAGTCCTACTAGGATTCGGTACAGGAGAGAGGCGAGGCGGCGGCCTCCTGCGCCAGCGCTAGGCGCGCGCGGCTCCCTGGGGGCGGTGGCCTTTGGCCCGGCTGGGCCTTGGCCTAGCCGGCCTTGGTCCAGTTTTTTTTTGTTTTTTTTTAATAAATAGTTTCCGCGCGCAGAGAAAAAAAACAAAAAGAGATCTAAATGAACTCCGAAAAATCTAAAGTAAATTTTCCCCGACTCCTAAAAATGAGCTGAACAAAATAAACTTTTCTCCGGACCTAAAATGCAATTTTTGAAAACGCGCATTTTTCCCTATCCAAATAAAATGCGAATAAAACTCCGGAAAATGGAAATTGATCTATTTATTAAATCTTCATTTTTTCCTAAATTTGGGAAAGTCATATTATTCCCTCTCCCATATATTTTGACACCGGGAAAATAATTGAAGATAAAATAAATAAATCAAATGATCCTCTTTTCAAAATTCGAGAAAACTCTCAAATATGAAAATAACGAAATCTCCAACTCTCTCCGTGGGTCCTTGAGTTGCGTGAAATTTCTAGGATCAACCAAAATGCAAGAAAATATGCTATGCATGATGATCTAGTGTATAACATTCCAAATTGAAAATTTGGGATGTTACAAACCTACCCCCCTTAAGATGAATCTCGCCCTCGAGATTCGGGTTGGCTAGAAAATAGGTGAGGGTGGTCTTTGAGCAAATCTTCTTCTCTCTCCCAGGTGGCTTCATCCTCTGAGTGGTGGTTCCACTGAACTTTGCAAAACTTGATAACCTTGCTGCGAGTAACTCTGCTGGCAAAATCGAGAATCTTAACTGGCTTCTCCTCATATGTTAAGTCGTCCTTCAACTGAATTGCTTCAAGCGGCACGGTATCTCTTAGCGGTACCTCCGCCATCTCGGCATGACATTTCTTCAACTGAGAAACATGAAATACATCATGAACTCCTGACAGTCCCTTTGGTAATTCCAACTTATACGCGACTTCTCCCATACGTTTCAATATCTTAAACGGTCCAACGAAACACGGTGCTAACTTTCCCTTAACTCCAAAGCGCTTAACTCCTCGAAGTGGGGATACTCGAAGATAAACTCTGTCTCCGGTTTCGTAAACTATCTCCTTGCGTTTAGAATCTGCGTAGCTCTTCTGCCTGGACTGGGCTACCTTGAGCCTATCGCGAATCAACTTAACCTTCCGTTCAGACTCCTTAATCAAATCTGGTCCAAAGAATTGACGATCTCCAACTTCGTAACTATTGTCATGGAACGAAACTGGTATCTGATACGATACTCCTCGGGACTCCATGCAAACAAATGATCCTAGTCATGTATATCTTTGCCAACTTAGCACTGGTGTAAGTGGTCTTAACTGGAATGAAATGTGCTACCTTCGTCAAACGATCAACTACTACCCATATCGAGTCATATCCTGCTTTCGTCCTGGGTAGTCCTGTGATAAAATCCATGCCTATCTTATCCCACTTCCATTCGGGTATCGGCAATGGTTGCAACAATCCTGCTGGCTTTTGATGCTCTGCTTTTACTCTCTGACATACGTCACAAACTGCTACATATGCTGCAATATCCTTCTTCATTCCGGTCCACCAGAATGTTTCCTTCAAATCCAAATACATCTTGGTATTCCCTGGGTGAATCGAATACGGTGAATCATGTGCCTCTTGCAAAATCAACTTCCTGATCTCCAGGTCATTGGGCACATAAACACGGTCCTCAAACCATAAGGTATCGTGTTCATCCTCACGAAATCCCTTTGCCTTTCCTTTGCTCAATTTCTCTTTTATAGCAGCAATCTCCTTGTCAGATTTCTGAGCTTCTCTGATCTTATCCATCAATGTTGACTGAATCTCCAATGCTGCTACATAGCCTCTCGGATATGTTTGGAAATAGTTCCGAAGGTTTTCTCCTAATTCCTTTGGTACTTCTCCTGTCACTAGGGTGTTGACATGGCTCTTACGGCTCAATGCGTCAGCTACTACATTAGCTTTTCCGGGATGGTAATGCAATCTCATATCGTAATCCTTGATGAGCTCCAACCATCTCCTTTGTCGGAGGTTCAACTCCTTCTGCGTGAAAATGTACTTCAAACTCTTGTGATCCGTGTACACCTCACAATGATTTCCAATGAGGAAATGTCTCCACGTCTTCAATGCATGCACTACAGCTGCTAACTCCAAACCATGCGTGGCATAATTCAACTCATGAGGCTTCAGTTGTCGTGAAGCATACGAAACAACTCTTCCTTCCTGCATAAGCACTGCTCCAAGTCCTCGACGTGAAGCGTCGCAATACGCCTCATAATCCTTGGTCTGATCTGGCAAAATCAATACTGGTGAGGTGACCAAACGTTTCTTCAACTCCTAGAAACTAGCCTCACACTCCTCAGTCCAATTGAACTTAGTATCCTTCTTCAACAATTCAGTCATAGGCTTTGCAATCTTTGAAAAGTTCTCAATGAATCTCCGGTAATATCCTGCGAGTCCAAGAAAACTCCGGATCTCTCCAACTGTTGTTGGTGATTCCCATTCGGTTACGGTCTCAACCTTAGTGGGGTCAACTGCTATACCTTCTCCGGATATAACATGTCCGAGGAATCCAACTTCATTCAACCAAAACTCACATTTGCTGAATTTGGCGTATAACTAATGTTCCCTTAGTTTATCCAAAACCAAACGCAAATGTTCCTCATGCTCCTCTTCATCCTTTGAATAGACTAGGATGTCATCAATGAACACTACGACGAACTTATCCAAAAACTCCATAAACACTTTGTTCATCAGGTTCATAAAATAGGCAGGCGCGTTAGTCAATCCAAATGACATAACGGTATACTCATACAGTCCATATCTTGTGGTGAATGCTGTCTTAGGTATGTCCTACTCTCGAATCTTCAACTGATGGTACCCTGATCGCAAATCGATCTTGGAAAACACTTTAGCTCCTTGCAACCGATCAAACAGATCATTGATCATTGGCAGTGGGTGCTTATTCTTGATGGTTACTTCATTCAATCCCCGATAATCTACAACCATCCTTAATGATCCATCCTTCTTTTCCACTAGAAGTACGGGTGATCCCCAAGGTGAAGAACTTGGGCGAATGTAACCTTTATCCAATAACTCCTTAATCTGATTCTTAATCTCTACCAAATCCTTTGCTGGCATTCGGTATGGTCGCTTCGATATTGGGCCTGTGCCTGGCAATAACTCAATCAAAAACTCAATGTCTCTATCCGGTGGCATGCCTGGTAATTCCTCAGGAAATACATCAGGAAAATCCTTTACCACTGGTACTTCCTCTTGGACAACTCCTGTTAGGCAATTCACTTGTGTCCTTTTTGGTACATGCCGGGATACATACTTGATCCTTCTTCCTTCTGGTGTGGTAAGCAAAATGGACTTACTAGCACACTCAATGTTCCCTTCATACTTTGATAACCAATCCATGCCTAATATCACATCCAATCCTTGAGATTCCAATACTATTAGGTCTGAGGGAAACACATAGTTACCAATCCTTAATGGTAACCGATCACACCATCGTCTAGCCATAAACTCTGTTCCTGGTGAGCTTACTAACATGGGTGACCTAAGGGCTTGGGTTGGCAGGTTATACTTATCCACAAATCCCCTTGATATGTATGAATGCAATGCTCCAGTGTCAAAAAGAACAAGTGCAGTAAATGACTTAACCAAAAACTTACCTATTACTGCATCGGGCTGATCTTCAACCTCCTCCACATTAATGTGGTTCACCTGTCCCCTATTGAAAGGGTTCGGCTTCTTCCCAGAGCTTCCATTGCCATTTCCATTCTGGCCTTCGGGACATTCATTGGCATAATGTCCGGTCTTCGAACACTTGAAACAAGTGACTTGACTCAGGTCTCTCTTGGTTGGGGTCGATGGGATGGTTTGATTCTGGCCGTTGCTTCCTCCATTCCCATTTCCATTCTTGTGGCCATTATGGTTGTGCGAACTACCTCCTCCATGGGTATGCTGAAACTTAAATCCCGGTTTAGGGGTAAAACGGGGCTTCTGCTGGGCTCCAGAGTTATACTTCCCCTGTCCATATTTCCTCTTGCGGTTCTCAATCTGCTGTTGCTTCCTTCAATCATGATGGCACGATCTACCAACTCCTGGTAGTTGTTGAAACTCGCTACCATCAACTGCATGCTTAGCTCATCATTCAATCCTTCCAGAAACTTCTCTTGCTTAGCTGCATCCGTAGCAACGTCATCTGGGGCATAACGTGCTAACTTGCTAAACTCCTCCACATACTGGCCAACTGTCCTTCCTCCTTGGCGTAAGTTGCGAAACTCACGCTTCTTTATGGCCATAGCTCCTGCTGAAACATGGGCAGTGCGGAAAGCTTGCCGAAACTGATCCCATGTGACAGTGTCTACTGGGTAAGTGGCTGTGAAATTCTCCCACCATGCTGCCGCGGGTCCGTCTAGCTGATGTGCGGCAAACTTCACTTTCTCACCATCCGTGCATCCTGCAGTGGTCAACTCCCTTCCTATCTTGCGGAGCCAATCGTCTGCTACTATCGGCTCGGTGCTACTGGAAAACACCGGTGGATTCAGCCTAAGGAAACGGGCTAAGTGGTCAACAGGTGGTGGTGGTGGTGGGTTGTTGTTGTTGTTCTGCTGGTTCTGGACTAACATCTGCATCAATTGATTCTGCTACTGGATCAACCGAGTGAGCTCCGGTGGGAATCCATTGTCACGTCTCGGAGGCATCTGAGGGTTTAGACAAGATGAGAATTGAGAATAGAGTGAGGTCTAAAGGGAAAACACTACCCCAATGCACATGAGCAAATGCACACAAGATCACTTCAATCAATCAAACAAGGGCTTACAAACGATCTAAATCTATCGCAAAAGTGCTCGACTATTGTTTACATGGGGGAATACTACTACTATCTGGTGGTCATCTAGAAATTTGAACCAGTGGAAGACTCCATAATATCTGCTCCAGCTTCGTCTTCAAAGTCGGGTTCACTTGGATCCGAATCGGTGTCGTCGATGATGATGTAGTTGTTAGGACATGCGACGTACTTGTCTTCCTCCTTGGATGCTAACTTCCTCTTGAGTTCTTCAATCTCCTGCTTAAGATCATTATTGTGCCTCGCTAGAGCTACGATCTCATCCATGTAGTCCTTGCGTGTAGACTTCAGTTCTCCTTCTAGCTCGATGATCCTTGCCTTCGCATTCTTCAACTCTATCATGTCATTGCACATCTGATTCTCGTGGCGTCGAATGTGCTGGTTTAACTCCTGGAGGAAAGATGCAATGGATCTATCCTTCTTGGTGCCGACTAACTCCCATTGTTCATCTCGGCGTCAGCAAATCTGGTAGATAGTGTCCTTGAGGTCTTCTTGGTAAACTTCTCCAATGCGTCCTATGGTGATATGAGCTGCCATGCTCTTTCCTAGACTCCAGGTTGGTGCATTGAAAACACTATCTATGGGCTTCGTGATTGGCGCGAATGTCCTTCCCGGAACGTGAGCTTGAATCTTCCAGCGCTCCTCTTCAGGCAGAGTGGCGTTGAAGGTTCCCGTGAAGCTTGGTAATCCAATGTTTAGGTACTTGGTGACTTCCTTCAGGTGAAATCCAAAAGGTGTGCCTTCATCCGGTTGAGCGTACTTAATCTTCGCGTTCGTCATCCTAATAGGGTAGAAAAGATGAGGAGTTAGAAAATGAGAAGAGAGTGATGTTCTATGGCTTTAACTTAGTGGTCGTGTCCTACAGTCAGCGTTGGCTCTGATACCATCTCTGTAGCGACCTGACCCGAATGTATCACGTCTACTGTGCTACGATGTCATCCCTGGATCAGTAATGCTGACACCACACAGTACATCGAGGTTTTATAGCAGAGTTGCAATCACACACTTATTACATTGATGGCTCAAAAAAGAACTTATTACAATAAATATGGCTGAAGGCCATATAATATCGATAACAGCGGAAGACTCGGAAGATAAATGGGTCCATCAACTCCAACGGCATCACTGAGTATAGGGCCACGACCTAAAAACACCTCAATCGTCGTCTGAAAAGTCTGCAACATTAACGTTGCAGCCCGAAAATGGGTCAGCACATGGAATATGCTGGCAAAGTAACACATAGAGAGTAATGGAATGAAACAGCTATACTATATGCATATATGGCTGGTGGAAAGCTCTATGGTTACAGTTTTGCGTAAAGCCAATTTTTCCCTACTGCAAAGGAATAAATTTATTTAACTATCATGGTGGTTGTGAAACATAGAGAATGGTTGACAGCATTCTCAATCCCAATTAAAAGTACAATTAAAACCCAACAACATTAATTAGAAGTAACACGTTGAGATTCACAGGATATTCAAGTACTAGATACTCAAGTTGTCCATAACCGGGGACACGGCTAATCATGATTAGTTTGTACACTCTGCAGAGGTTTGCGCACTTTTCCCAGAAGACTCGATCGCCTCCGTTGGATTTCTCGCACTACATGGTGTTTGAGAAACGGATGACCGAGACACAGTCTTTCAGAAGCGCTAGCACCTTACATGTGGGGTAGACCGTACCACCTATAACCCCTACATCTGCTAGTCCACCCCGTAAGAGTTCGCACAACTTAGTCAACTATGCCAGAGCCCATAATGGCATGTGGCTGCACACGAAAGTTTCTAGTTTGAAAGATCTTATGATCCCTTTGAGCCTGGGTGGCGGTCCGAAAAAAACACGCAAGTCCTGATAGACATCAGGTGCCTCAATCCACCCAGATGTGTGTTTAAGTTGCCACCTTAGATAAACCATTAAAATTATCAATCTCACATCTGTCATGGATATCACTCACCCAATCCACGTCTACTAGCATAGCATGGCATAAATAGCAAACGTAGAAGTAACTCCCAAGGGTTTCGTAGTAAAACAGGTAATAGGTACTACCTCATCTACTTCCCATCCCTCAATTTAATTAGATCCTAATCATGCAATGTGTGAGGATTGATCTAATGCAATAAAACATGGGTTGTAGAAAAGTATGATCAAAGTGTTACTTGCCTTGCTGATGATCCGCGAGTCCTAGGGTTTCAAAGTAACAAGCGGCGCAATCCGGGTAGTCTATCGCAGACAAACAACAAGCATACAATAAGTACTCATCTAATGCACAGGTAAAACTCGAACAAGAGAACGAACCAGGTAGTTCAACTTAAGAACTCCGGTTGCAAAGAAAGAACGAAAAACAAAAGGCGGAAGAAAACAACTCGGTTCTAGCAAGTTGAAACTAGGTCAAATTTTACTGTAGCAAAATCTTGTTCAAGTTGATTAAACGGTACGGCGGTTTCGAGACGAAACTCCAGGTGCTTGAATCACCTGATTCCGATAAATGAGCGAAAAGAAAGACTAGAAAGAAGATCGGATCTGAGATCGCGATCGCGGAATAAATCCGACGAAAAGAAAAAGAAGAACGGTTAAACGAACGGATGTCGTTAACCTAGAAGAATCCGGTGATCACGTTCGTTAGGACGAACGGTCCGGCGAACGGTCCAAAGGCAACTAAGTCGGAGAAGAAAACGAATCCGGTCTAGGGTTTCGGAGAAGAAAACCGAACGGAAAACCGATCTGGAAAACCAGAATGGTTTAGCGAAGAAGAGAATCGGAACGATTAGAAGAAAACGATCCGATGAAAAGAATATATGTAGCGCGGGGCTACCTCCGGCGAGGTCTCCGGTGAGGGGCTCCGGCGGCGGCGACGTAGGGCGGCGGCGTGGGCAAGGTGCGGCGGTGGCGGTGACACAGGGCGCGGGCGGCGGCTGTGGGGTGGCTGCGTGGCGCGGCGTGGGGTGGCGTAGGGCGCGGCGTGGGGTGTGGTGGAGCTCTAGGCTTTGGGTTTGATGATTTAGAGGGGGGGTGCTTGGGTATTTATATTGGGGAGGGGAGGGGTTTACTTGGGGTAGAGGGCAAGGAATTAGACTAGGATTAGGAAGAGAAAAGAGGGAAGGAAAAGATCTAGAAATAGAAAAGGAATATACGGAAGTAGGACCAAAGTCCTACTAGGATTCGGTACAGGAGAGAGGCGAGGCGGCGACCTCCTGCGCCAGCGCTAGGCGCGCGCGGCTCCCTGGGGGCGGTGGCCTTTGGCCCGGCTGGGCCTTGGCCTGGCCGGCCTTGGTCCAGTTTTTTTTATTTTTTTTAAATAAATAGTTTCCGCGCGCAGAGAAAAAAAATAAAAAGAGATCTAAACGAACTCCGAAAAATCTAAAGTAAATTTTCCCCGACTCCTAAAAATGAGCCGAACAAAATAAACTTTTCTCCGGACCTAAAATGCAATTTTTGAAAACGCGCATTTTTCCCTATCCAAATAAAATGCGAATAAAACTCCGGCAAACGGAAATTGATCTATTTATTAAATCCTCATTTTTTCCTAAATTTGGGAAAGTCATATTATTCCCTCTCTCATATATTTTGATACTGGAAAAATAATTGAAGATAAAATAAGTAAATCAAATGATCCTCTTTTCAAAATTCGAGAAAACTCTCAAATATGAAAATAACGAAATCTCCAACTCTCTCCGTGGGTCCTTGAGTTGCGTGAAATTTCTAGGATCAACCAAAATGCAAGAAAATATGCTATGCATGATGTTCTAGTGTATAACATTCCAAATTGAAAATTTGGGATGTTACAGAACCAGCCCATAGTGGGCTGGTGCGCCCCCCTTGGCCCACCCCATGCGCCTAGGGTTGGGAACCCTAGGGTGGGGGAAACCCCACCTGGCTTGGGGGGCACTCCACCCCTTGGCCGCCGCCCCCCTAGGAGATCCCATCTCCTAGGGCCGGCGCACCCCCTAGGGGGCCTATATAAAGGGGGGGAGGGAGGGGCAGCCGCACCCTTGAGTCTTGGCGCCTCCCTCTCCCCTGCTACACCTCTCCCTCTTGTAGTAGAACGGCGAAGCCCTGCTGCGGTGACCCCTACATCCACCACCACGCCGTCGTGCTGCTGGATCTTCATCAACCTCTCCTTCCCCCTTGCTGGATCAAGAAGGAGGAGACGTCACGCTGACCGTACATGTGTTGAACGCGGAGGTGCCGTCCGTTCGGCGCTAGGATCTCCGGTGATTTGGATCACGTCGAGTACGACTTCCTCATCCTCGTTCATTGAACGCTTCCGCGCGTGATCTACAAAGGTATGTAGATGCAATCCGATCACTCGTTGCTAGATGAACTCATAGATGGATCTTGGTGAAACCGTAGGAATTTTTTTTTTCTGCAACGTTCCCCAACACTTTTGTTGTGTAAAAAACATATATTGTTATGCAAGTCACCTGACTTTCATCATTTGGGTCAGTCTACCATTTCAGGCAGTTGGATGAATATCCCACGTCTCCTAACCCTTCTTCCTAACCTCTTCTTCTTCCCCAATAGACCACCGCACGGGCCGTACGGATCCAGCTCAACATGCGGTTGGATAAACATAATGTATGAACGAAAATTATCTGTCAGTGGTAGCACGTGTCAGTGAGGGTGCGTTCCCTTGGTTGGGTTTGCGGCGTGCAGGAGCGACTGTGTGAGGGTGCGGTGCGACCACGGCGTGCAGGAGCGACCGTTTGAGGGTGTAGTTCGATACAAATCATCGTTTGACGTGTCATTTAATGCGTATTTTTTCCCCAAAGCCCAAAGAGATAACCATCTCACTCCTCATCGCTTGATTAATGCAGCGCCATGCAAACAAACCTTGTCACCTCTGCATGCATGCAAAGGTATATTAATGTCCTTGGTTGCTAGTACGAGGCAAACCCCATCAATTTTGCCTTGATTAGTGTTAGTGGCCTTTTGCAAATTGTAATTTTGATATACTGGCCTGGTGTACAAAAAAAGGGAGGTAGTAACTATTTGACTTCCTTCCCCATTGCGGTGACATCGATGATATCTCGAACGTTGTTGTTTGGCAAAGTGCATTCGACGGAGAACACCATTGAGGGAGACCACGGTAAATCATCCGCAAGTGCCGCCTGCAAGTCGAGACAACCGCCTTATTTGCATCCAGGAAGTCCGTTGAACCAAAAGACGCATAAATGTACAAGTACTACTAGTACACAAAAGCGTCGTATGTCTAGGTTAGTGCGGTGAGGTGGTCTCTCAAAGAAGACGATGTAGAAGCAGAGTCAGCAAAGAGTGAAATGATGGTTGTTTCGTCCGTGCTTTATGATTTGACGCCTCACTGCTTTGTGATTTGTGATAGAAGGGACAGGGGAGTAGACTCTGTGCTCTATACTATACATGCATCCAAGCACGGGAGAAAGAGGAGAGACGTTGCATTTTTTCTATTCCTTCAATCAATCAATCATGGAGCTTCGGTTCCATCTTTTTGGCTTTGGCAGCACTGTCCACAAATGGTTCCCATCAATGACAAAAGCAATTTTCAAATTTTCCTACACATTGTGGATGCCCTTAACCGTACCACTTGGTTTTGCTCCTGTGTGCTATCTATACAAATCTCAATTATATTGATCTAAAAAATTATAGAATCAAGATTAGTAAAAAGGAGGTTATTTTGCCGCACGGATGGTGGGGGAGGTTTCTTATTTTTAGAGGAAGTTGGCCTGGCGGTTTGCTAACATGAGGTCCCACGTGTCAGTGCTTTACCAAGACGATCCGCGTCCCACATGAGGTAGAACAACGACAGAAGCAACACGTGGTTAACTTGAAGAAGACGAGGGAGAAGCGGATTCAGCAACGAGTGAAATGATGGTTGCTTTGTCCCTCCAACTTGTTTTTTTACTAGCATTATTATTACTTCGTCCCTCCAACTTAACTGCGGGAAAGGTGCAGCTTTCTGATTTGACACCTCATTGCTCATTACTACGTCGGCGCCATGACTAGGGTGCTTCACCCCTGCTGCTCTGCATTGTATTTCGGTATGGCACGTGGACCCGGTAGCTTGATGTCCCACTAGTCGGCGAAAGGGACTAGAACATTTATGAAAGCGAGCGCTCCACTCTTACGACAGATACACAACACGGCGGCCTAGTGAACTGTCACTTGTACTGTATACCAGTACTATAGTTTTCTGTTTCGCACGATCCATTGATACAAACCCGATTAAATAGGAAAGGGCGGGAATTTTCCCGCATGGTAGATGATACTGGCCATACATTTCAAAGGCAATTTTAACGTATGCAAACTGGATAATTAAGTAACAATAGGATATCTAGTAAAACTAAAAACACATATGATTTATTGTGTTACAGTGTAGTAGTAGTGTTGTATTGCATAGTTGTTAGATGTAACATGTGAGAACGTGTAGAGATGTATTTTTGGAGGGCCTATAATGAGAAAGCATAATACGGTCACCGAACTTCAGAATGCGCTCATTACGGTCACTATATACGTTTTGCAGCGATTATATGGTCACTTGCTCATAGTTCAGCATTGGATTGCACTCTGTTGACCGGCCAAATAGTCTGCATGGCACCATGTTGACTAGTTAAGTTGACCATGTTCCTTGTGGGTCCCACCTATCAGTTCGCATAGGAAAATGGTCAGATAAACACAAATTTACGCAGGCACGACAAGACTCCAACCCGTGCGCGGGAATCACCTGGTTGTGTATGTGTCTGTCAAGGCCTAATGTGTGTGCATGCACATGTATGTTGAGCACTTGAGTGTGAGAGTGTGTGTTGGTCGTGTGGTGTGTGCATGCATGTGTGCATGTGTGCATGTGAGTGTTCCGTGCGTGCGTGGTTGCGTGTGTACGTGTGAGTGTTGCATGCGTGCGTGGCTGCATGTGTTCTTGTGAGTGTTGCATGCATGCAGTTCGTGTCCATGCATGTGTGTGTGTGTATATAATCACCACACCAGCTCCTGTGTGTTAAAATAGATGGCTCAGCATACCAATACAAGTCCACCTTGTCCGTTGTGCCTGCGGTCATGACTTCAAACCACCGTCCAATATTTTTTGTCATTTGTTTTCATTCTTACTAGCAAGATGCACGTGCGTTGCATGTAACATCAAGATGCATTTGTATGACTAGTTTATCTTGTGAGAGAAAAGGATGAACGAGTGAAGGCCTTATTTGCAAATGTGGAAATGTGTGTGGGTACCTTTTTGCAAAATTGCCATAGTTTCCTTCCTATTCGTCAGATATAAATCGGACGGCCTATATTGCAGGATGGCAGGCACAACATCATCACCAACTCTGTTTTTATAAGAGTGTAGAAGAGTAGATACAAGACGATAGGTGGGCCCAATGGTAGTGAGATAATGTGATACAACACTAGAGGTGCCATGTGGAGCGTTTAACTGGTCAACTAGTCGTGTCTTGAGCAAATACAGAGCTGTACGGTGAGCCCGTGACTGTATAATAACCACAAAATGTAAATGGTGACTGTAATGAGTGGATTCTGAAGTCCAGTGTACGTATCGTGCTTTCGCTCCAAATACAATGATCGTCACTGTATATATCGCGAGAGAAAGATGAAACATGCATGAATGTGCTGGGGGCTTAATTTTAGAGGACCTGGAGATAGTTTGTGTGCGTACGTGAAAGGGGCGTAGAGAGGGTGTATGCGATGGGGAGAGAGATGCTCTTCATTTCTCTTTATTATGACTAAGTTTATATATAGTATAAAAATATAAAAATTCACAGTGTGGAATAAATATCATTGTGGGCACCATGCAACAAATTAACATTCATACTCCTCAATATATCTTTGTAATGTTGTATATATGTAGAAATTCTAAAATATTTTTTTGGCCACACTTTATTCCAAAGGAATGTTGTATGCGAAATAAACGTGAAGAGAGGGCTTTTTAGATCAATGGGGTACGTGATGTAACATGTTTGAATGTGTAGTTGATGTATTTGGCCGGGCCTAGAGAGGTATGTGTGTGTATTATGTATTAGAGAGAGGCATGGATAGAGGGGCCGGCAGGGGGAGGGGGCGTGGGAGAGATAGCACGAGAAATGAGAGAGGTCGAGAGAGAGAGACTAATATGATGTCACGACGAGAGATTCCCTTGAGTGTGTATATGCATGGGGGGAGGGGATAGAGGCACAAGGAGATTTTTTTGTGTGGTGTCTGTGTTGGTCTGTGTGGGTGTGAGAACATAACGAGGCGGGGGCAGAGGGTGTGTCACCGCATGAGGTCCGGTGGGTCGAGGTGAGGCCCTTGGTTCGGTTCCTGCGCCACATTGGTCGGCCCGTGACGCATTTAGGGACACCCATGGATGACTTGTCATACAAGACAACGATAGCAGAATTGTGAAGGACTCTGTGTCCACTAACAAAGCCGGCTAGGATTTGTAACCCTGGGTTCTCGGACTAAGGTAACCCCATTATCTCTGATATTACTATTCATCCAACCTAACTTTAAGGGGCATCCTACAGAATGCTCTGCTAGAATCATACTCGTCGATTAGGAAGAGAGGTGTGAGACAATGCGTGAGAGACAGACCTAAAGATAATGTGCGTATAGGAGACACATAGGCAGGTCTATGTATATAGAAAGGGTCGATGGGGATTGTGCGTGTGTATGCTTGTGAGAGGAAGAGTGCTTGTGATAAAGGTTAGTGAAAATAGTCATCAATGGTTACGAGAGGGAGGGAGGGTTATATCGAGAGCATGTATGCGAGAAAGACACCTCGGGAGAGAGTGTGTGAGCATGTGTGAGAGACCACTGATGGAGAGTGAAACTACACGTAAAAGACTGATGTACACATTGATTAAAGATATAAATTGTATCCAAATATTAGAATGGGATCATGATATTTGCAATTCGCGTAAGGAACGGTCATTGATCCATCAGACATCTAGATTCTATCAAATTTGAGCATGTCTATGTTATTATTCGACATAATTGATCCACGTAGTTAGTATTTTGAACTCCAGACAATGCATCCTTTAGCAATCGAATATAAACGTGAGTATAGTTCATGTTGTGTGCGAAAAGCACATTATGCATACGAAAGTTACACAATGAACATTATAAATAGCTAGCTTTGAACTAGTATACATTTGAATTCAACTTAAGGTGGTTTAAAAAATCGAATTCAACATGAAGTCCATTCAATTATTTGAATTCGATATCATGGCATTTAAAAATCATACCTAAATTATGGGGGCACCAATCTTTGCTCTGATTTTGTACATAATAGCATATATAGTCGTGTACAAAATAGATTCAAATTTAGCTCATCCATTCCAAAATAATTGTAGTTATAGGATTTTCAAGTGTCAAAATTTCAAAAAGAAGCGGATAATTTAATGAGGTTTTCAAACATACAAGGTCAAATTTAACGTTGTCTATTTAGATCAATCCTCAAAGTTCAAGAGTACTCTAAACGTGAATGCTTCTATTTCAAAATTTTGAATGAAGCGCCAAAAGGGCCTCTACTCGCCTGAAACCGCGTGAGACCAATGTTTGGAAGTAGAAGGAAATTACTTTTCTAGCTCCGACCCGTGAAACCTACCGGCCCAACATCCAAAGGTCTAAGCCGGGGTAGGTTTGTAGCTTCATCTAGACGCCACTCAACTGCCTCCGAAAAACATTCATACACAATGGCCGCCTAAGCACACATGTGCGCGGCTGAAATCGCTCCCGCCCACTATTTGGGACACCTGGGATTACCATCCTACCCCCGACCCACAATAGGTCCAAAATTTAAGAGGGGGGCAAAGTTTGTACTTTCCCCAAATTTCAAACAAGCGCGTCTCATCTGTTCAAAAAAGCCAAAAACAAGCACGTCCCAAACCGAAACATGGTTCTCCCTTAGCTCCCCCCGCCCCCCGTCTGATTCCCCATTTGTACTCCGTGGGCGCCAAAACTACCTCTCCACCAGCCATGAAACCCCAGCGTCCTCCGTCTGCCACCCCATCCCACCCATCAACTGCCACCCTCCTCCATCATGCCGGAGCCGATACCCCGACGTCATCGTCCACCGCAACCTCAACTGCAAGGCCCTCCAAGGCTAGTAGTTAATGCCGAGGTCGAGCCGTCCGTACCCGAGCCAGTTCAACCATGCCGTCCTGCGCCTCACCGCTGCCGCTCCAACTTCGCCACCGTCCACCGCACCGGAGTTGTTCCTACTACGCCATCCTTCGCCGCATCGGATCTGCTTCCCCTCCGCTGATATACGGCCACGGCAACACAGTCAACAATTTGGGCATGGGTTCGTCCAAGCCTGCACCCTCCTCCAAAACATCGGTTTCCCGGCAAAAAGAAGAAGATTGGCGCGACATGTGGAGGCGACCACACTGGCAACCGGAAATGGTACTCCTCTTCCCTTATTCGTGCAAATCATACGTGTCTGCTTGCATGGTATTCATCCCATAGAAGGCACTAGTTGACCGCTTCTTCTTGCTACTAGATGTTCCTAGTTACTCGTGATGCACAAGGTTTCTCCTCATATACTATTTCACCTTAGCTAGAGCTTCGTCGCCCCCTGGATTTCAATTCCTGGTCAGTTGATTCCCAATTAACGGAAGCATTCCCCGGCGTAACAAGCGCTAGCCGCTTGTTACGTCGGGGAAGCAGCGTCTCGGTGTTTATCTTAGGGGCGTGTGGGGCCTAGAGTTGCTGGCGCCCGATCTGGAGGTCAGCCGGGATTAAAGGGATGGCCTAGGGGCGCTACCAAGCACGAAGGTAGTGTGAGGTCGAGGGGAGGGTGGGGTGGCGGAGAAAGGGGTCTAGGCCGGTGGTCGCTGGCGGTTCGAGAAAGATCGTCAATAGTGATTGGCGGGAGGTAGACGAAGGCCATCCACCCGTTCCTTATAGATTGGACGGTTCATAAAAAAATCGACTGGCCTATTTATTTTCAGTCGATTGTTATCTTGATAGGACCACATGTGGTGGTGTGCTGGAGGAGTACCTGCATTTCCTATGCTCATATATTACAAAATCATACGGAGTAGAATCTAATTTTGTTTGTCATGCAATGTTGTAGAGCTATCATATGTCTCCTGTCATTTATTTTTCAGCCACCTACTATCTGCTACTTTTACAGTGCACTAGTTATGCACACACTTCACCCATACTCTCACTATTGTGTTTTTATGCAAGGATATTTCAGACTCTGCTGCCTTCACAGATGCAGAAAATAAAAGAGAGAAGTTGCTCCAGCGTGGTACGCGGCTAGGCTAGACACATTTCAGCCATTTAAAGGTCGCGGTGTTAGCAGATGGAGACGGTAAACGTAGCTCTGGAGTTGATAACCTCGCTCCCAATGAACCACTATCCTAGGTGCCTGCTTTAACTTCGCGGTGTCATATGTGGTTTCATGTTGCATATGGTGTCTAGCTTGTATTTGAAAGGCCGAAGTCGGTCTTTATTAAGGTAAGGGAAGATATTTTTTACATGAACCACCATCCCGGGAGCACTAGAAGTCAAATGGCTAGTCAGGGCACTGACCGAGCTAGTGACAAGCCCAGCATAGACAGACATCACCTGGAAGCCAATTAAAAAGCCAGGATGGTGGCGAAGCAGCCCGCCTCCCACCGGGCTCCCAGGTCCTAGATGATCATGCTCACCACTCCAGCCGGATGTCTAGCTTGTATTGCTTCCAATTTGGTCAAATTGCATCTGCTTAGCTTACACACTATACCTTTGAATATGACATGCCTTCCCGTTTTTGGTACATACTAGTACATCTGTCTATTAACCATGTTCTTACATCAAACTAATGTTCTTGTGTATCCCTCATCAATCACTTATGATGAGAAAGTCAGGCAAGTGGACTATTGTGAGAAAATATCCTCATTTAAAGATTGCAACATCAGCCTCCCCACATGATTCTCAAGAAATAGCAAGGCTAGATGAAGATAGTGAACATAGCTCTATAGTTGATTACCGCATTTCCCCTACACTAGCATCACAGGTGCTTACACTAAGTTGGCAGCGTGATATGTGGTTGCATGTTGCATATGGGGTCTAGATTGTAATTCTTCCAATCTAGTTAAATTGCATGTGCTATTCTGCTTAGTTTATACATTATACTTGTGACATGCATTCCTATTTTTAGTACATAGTACATCTGTCTATTAAGCATGTCCTTACATAAAACTATTGTTTTTTTGTATCCCACATAAATCAATATGACGAGACACCTTTAGTATATGCAGTGTGATATTAGTTACATCCTTCATATGATTTCTAGCATGCGCTGCTTATAATTTGTTGAAATGCCATTTATGATGGGATGCTTTTAACTTGGCAGTGTCATATTGGTTGCACCTTTCATGTGGTGTCTAGCTTGCATTGCTTCTTATTTGTTGAAATGGTTTCTGCTTAGTTTACACAAACAGTTGTGAATACGCCATGCAGTCCTGTTTTTCGTATTATTCCATCCTGGAATCATGTGTTTTCCTTACATCAAAGTAGTGATTGCCAGTATCATGCATGAATGAGTTCGGAAGAGTGAATTTTATTGTTTTTTCTTGTCGGTTTTACTTGACAATTCAAAATCAATAAAGTGGAAGGAAGATAGCAAGGCAGCGGATGATGGTGCTCCTTCCAAACGGAGGGCCTCTACAGATTCTACTCCTCCATCCCCCCAAGATGATTTCCAAGACAACACATGCATAGACACTCAACGTAGCTGTGTTGATGATGAGCACATCTCCCTAGGGCACCATCACAGGTTCCCCCTCTAACTTGGCACTGTTATATGTGGTTGCATGTTATGTATGATGTCTAGCTTGTATTGCTTCTAATTTTGTTGAATTTCATCTGCTTACTTTACACATTATACTTGTGAATAAGACATGTGTTCCTGTTTCTAGAACATAAAATATCTATCTATCACACCATGTTCTTACATCAAAGTACTACTGTTGTGTAACCTGCAACAATCACTTATCATAAGACATGTTTGACTTGGGAGTGTGATATAGGTTACATCTCGCATGCTTTTCTAGCTTGTACTACTTCTAATTTGTTGAAATGGCACTTATGACGAGATAGTTTTAACTTGGTAGATTGATATTCGTTGCATCTTTCATATGGTGTCTAGCTTTCATTGCTTCTAATTTGTTGAAATGCCTTCTCCTTAGTTTACACATCATAAGTTGTGAATATGCAATGGCACTAATGACGAGAGACCTTTAACTTGGTAGTGTGATGTTGTTTGCATCTTGCATATGATTTATTTCTTGTACTGCTTCACATTTTTTAAACGGCATTTATGATGAGACACTGTTAACTTGGCAGAGCGATATTTGTAGCATCTTTCATATGGTGTCTACCTTCCATTGCATTGCTTCTAATTTAGTGAAATGTCTTCTGCTTAGTTTACACATCATAGTTTTGGTTATCTCATGACGTCCTGTTTTTTGTACATATTACATCCTCCTATCATGTGGTTGTCTAACATCAAAGTTCAGTTCTTCTGTATCACGCATCAATTTGTTCTGAAGAACTAAATAACATAAATTGTTATTCGTTTTTCTTGTCGGCTTGACTTAACATGGCACAGAGAAAGAGGGAGCAAGACAGAACAACGGGGAAAGGGAAGCGGAAGAATCATGCAGATTCTGCTGGTACCGATGGTGCAATAGAAGGTCAAAGTCCAGCGAAAAATTGTACCGACAGGGTATCCTGTGCTACATGAGCTTCAGAACGCGCCAAACAAAAACAAATAGCTACCACCAAACAAGCAGAGACAACCCTAGTTGTTGCAACACCTTCCAAAGTACCACTAGCTGCACGATTTACTCATTGGTCAACTCACCTAGCAGCATGTTCCCAAGCTCCCTTGCCATCTGACACTACTTCCAAAGCACTCTTGACACAAGATGAGTTGGCAAGATCAGATGAACTTTGTGAGCTTCAACAACAAGAAGGTAGTTGCTGGAGCCAAGTTACAGTTGCATGCTTCTTTATATGTAGTCTCAGAGTTTGATGTACACTAACACTTCCTATGTTTGTTGTTGGACTAGCACCTAGGCGCAAGAGGAAACAAACATCAGGGATAATGCTCGATAGGTTAACTAAATCTAGAGGAGGAAGAATGGAGATCCGTTTTGAGGCAGGTTTAAAAAGGCCACGTGATGCTACAGAGTCAACCAAGTTAGTATCAGAGGTAGCGGTTGCTGTTAGGTGTCATGTACGTATCCTCGCAACATGGATTCAGTACAGGAATGATAAAGATGAAACCCAGTTCAACACCTTCCTCGACCATTTATCTATAAGTATGGTTATGTATGGAAACTAGTAATACCGTCTTGCTCTGTCCAATACTTTCTAGGTTGCTGATAATGAGACTCCCATAATTTTCAATAGATGAGGTTCAAGTTAGATAGCTAAGATGATGCAACCACACAAGCTTGCACCCATGTTTTCAAGTCTGCTCTGCGACAGTATCGGTATAACTTGAGGAAAACTCACTTAAAGGCAAGGCTAACAGTGAACTTGCCCAAACATCTCCAGTGGAAAATATATCGGATGAAGACTGGAGATGGCCTCGTTAAACACTGGTCCGATCCGAAGTATCAGGTACATTATATATATGTGATCAGATCACATGTTGAAGTCCTATTTACGCATGTGCCACACAAATCTATCTTCTTGTAGGTGAACTGTTCAAAGAACAAGGCCAACCATATGGAAGTGAAATTCCAACAAACGACAAGATCTCGTAGTTATATTGCACACTGCGAGGCTCTTGTAATTAGCTGTTGTTTCACTCTTTTCATTGTACCATATTATCAGATCTATATTGACTTGTTCCAAATGCACAGGAAAGCCCGCAAGGACCAAAAAGTACCTGAACCAAATGATGTGGAAATCTTCGAGGACTGTCACACCAGCAAGACGAAGGGCATGACTACACCAGTCAAAGCCGTTGTTGTAAGTCCTTAATCCTCATGCCTTTTAACTACTACTTACTCTGACTCGTGCCTTGAACTGCATGGTTTGCAGCCAATGTCTATTCCTCTTTTCAATTTTATACACAATTGTCTTAGCGTATCATTGCACCTTACAAGGTTTAAAAGAGAGGAGTGATGTTCCTTTGATCTTGACCTGTAATCTAGTTCCGTGTTGGACTTGCCCACACAACATTACAATTGCCTGTTTGTCCGTTCTCAGTTGTTTCGTGATATGAATGATATCATATTATGCTTACCATATTATAAACTTTGTTTCTTTATCCTTAGCTTTCAATACATTGTGAAGAAATAGACAATACATTAGCCATGGTACATGGTCATATGTTTGGAACCTGGTTTTATTATGTACTTTGCAGTAAAATACAACTAATATTTTACATGGGTTCACCAGAATAAGTTATGTATATAGACCAAAGCTATTTTGTTTGGTTTTGCTGCCTCCTTAATATCTTCTATTCTGGTACTAATGTAAAAACTCAACTTTTCATCAAGCTATGGAAAAAATGGTGGAACCACCACCTTCGGAAGGTGGCGATGCAACTATAACCGCAATGTCAGCTCTTGCTGCAGTGGGTCAGTACATGTCCACTAACAGTGCCAAAAGCACGTTCCTGCGTAATATTGGGTTGGTTGCTAAGGCAATCTCGTCCAAACTGCCTCATGATCAAGATATGAAAGCTCAAAACAATGTTTTTTCTGCGCTCCAGACACAAGTTCGTTCCCTAATAGAGACCCTTTGTGAAACAAGGACAAACATTGTTCGATGTCATCAAGATATGCATGGTTTTGAAACCAGACTATCAGACATTTGCTATGTTGTTCAGGAGCCTAGGAAAAATGAAGGCAAAGTTTATGGTGCTCCATCGGACAATACAACATGAAAACGTAACAGTCAGGTCAAATGAACTGAGGTTTTGAACTTCTGGTGGTGCATTTATCTGCCAGACTGTTAACTTTTATGCCAACTTCCTTTTGTTTTATAGTTGTAATTTGTTTTGTTGTGATACAAAATTTGTTCTTAGCGTGCAGCCACCGGCTGAAGAAAACTGCAAGCCATTTTTGTATAGTGTAGGGTGTTCCCCATATTTGCACCGGTGGCGATCTTTGATGCCCAGTGGATGTAATCTGTGCAATCGCCTTAATAGCCTAGCGATAGTTTCGGGCTTATTTATGTCCTAGTCTTCGTTCTCCCTGGTTTGCTAGTGGCCGCAACAACCATGGGCCATATACAGACTGTGGTAACCATGAACATGCTATAGGCCGTAGGATCCATGGGCCTCCTACGGGCCGTCTTTAAATGGGCCTCCAACACGGATGTAGAATCGGTGGGCCTCGGGCCGTCGGATAAATGGGTCTACATGGGCTGTAAACGGGTGTAATTGGTATCGGCCTAGCACGGTAACCGACCGTTAATAGGCCGGAGGCCAGGAAATGCTTAATTCTATCATAGGCATAATGGGTCGTTAATGGGCCAGAATATAGGACGGGCTAGAAACGGCGCAACGGGTTAACAAGCCAGGAACAGGCCGACTCTTGCCACGAGCTGAATTTGGCCCATTAGGGGAACAGGCCAGTAACGGGCCGGAAGTAATCGAGGGCCGGAAAGGATCCCAAGAACGTATGGGTCGTCAATAGGCCGAAAGCTAACACGGGCTGGAAACGACCCATGTGAATCATGGGCCGTTAATGGGTAAAAAGAAATTTACTATTCATTCTGGGCTAGAGTAATCGTGGGCCTTTAAAGGGCCTAAAGATACGAAGGCCTCATATGGGCCGAAAGACGTCATGGGACATACATGGGCCAAAAGTGAAACGGGCTGGTGTTATATTCGACGGCCCACATGACGTTGTTGGGCCGATTTCGGGTAGGCCCTAAAAGGCCATGAGTTACCGGGCCGTAAAATGGGCTATTTGCAAAGAGACCGTTAATAGGCTTTTCATGGGCCAGCCCGCTAACTTTTGACCAAGTCAAACGGGCCTGCCTTTGTAAGCTAAATGGGCCGGTGGTGGGCCGTCGCATGTGTCGACATATCATAGGCGCCTATCTAACCCACTAACAAGCTGACATGTGTTTCCTCCAGCCAATCAGAATTTTACATGTGGAAATTTCCCATTGGTCCTGGCTGTTAACGGGTTATCGGATCCAAAACTGGACCCGATAGCTTAACGACGACCCGTCATGGTGGATGCCACGTGTCAGTCACCCTTGACAAAAGCACTTCTGTGACACGCGGTTTATCGTCATGGAAGTGGACACTTCCGTGATGATAATTTTGGTAATGTCATGGAACACTTCTACGACAGCACATGTATGACTATCTTGATTCTGTCATAAATCGTCATGGATGTACATGCATGATAGAAAATTTGACCTACTATGACAAACACATATCATCACGGAAGTTTTTTTGTAGTGATCGAGCATGGATTAATCATTACGAGAAAGCCGAGCATAAAAATTCTTAATAATAATTTCTCTTGAGAGCTCATGATTGGGGCATGAATATAACATTGACCTAAGCCTCCCCCAAGCTTGATCAATACTTTCTCCTTCATGAGGCCAAAATTTATATATATATATATATATATATACATATAATTCCGATCACAATGAACTAGATGTATAGGATAAAACTTCTGATGAAATTCCAATTTCAATCGGTTGTAATTCCAAGCTCCAATATCATTACGTAGCCTATACCATGTCAATGCCTTTATCTTAAAGATAAAGGGAAGAACTTCTTGTTTACCTCATCCTCGGGTAAACCTGCAAGCTTAAATAATCTACAAACTTCATCCATATAGCTTAGATGCATATCAGGATGTAGTGTTCCATCTCCTTCATAAGGATTGGCTAGCAGTTTCTCTATCATGCCCGAAGGAGTTTCATAATAAATATTTTCTGTAGGTGCAGTAGGTTGAGGAGAAACTCTTTGTTCTTCCGGTCGAGGTGAAGATACCCCGAACAAACCCCTCAAAGGATTATTTTCCATAGTGACAAGCAACGGTAAATTTCATCACGTAATATAAATTTTTCCTTACCAAATTCCACTCACCAGAGGTGCTTCACTCCCAGGCAACGGCGCCAGAAAAGAATCTTGATGACCCAAAAGTATAGGGGATCAATCATAGTCCTTTTGATAAGTAAGGGTGTCAAACCCAATGAGGAGCAAAAGAAAATGACAAGCGGTTTTCAGCAAGGTATTTTCTGCAGGCACTGAAATTATTGATAACAGATAGTTTTGTGATAAGATAATTCATAATGGATAATAAGTAACAAGTGTAGAAAAGGTTTAGCTAGGTGGCCCAATCCTTTTTGTAGCAAAGGATAAGCCTGGATGAACTCTTATATAAAGCAAAGCGCTCCCGAGGACACATGGGAATTATCGTCAAGCTAGTTTTCATCATGCTCATATGATTTGCGTTCGTTACTTTGATAATTTGATATGTGGGTGGACTGGTGCTTGGGTGTTGTCCTTACTTGGACAAGCCTCCCACTTATGATTAACCCCTATCGCAAGCATCTGCAACTACGAAAGAAGAATTAAGATGAATCTAACCATCGCATGAAACATGTGGATCCGAATCAGCCCCTTACGAAGCAACGCATAAACTAGGGTTTAAGTTTCTATCACTCTAGCAACCCATCATCTACTTATTACTTCCCAATGCCTTCGCCTAGGACAAAATCATGGTGAAGTGTCATGTAGTCAACATTCACATAACACCACTAGAGGAAAGACAACATACATCTCATGAAAATATCGAATGAATACCAAATTCACATGATTACTTATAGCAAGACTTCTCCCATGTCCTCGGGAACAAAAGTAACTACTCACAAAGCATTCTCATGTTCAAGATTAGAGGGGTATTGAATATCATTAAGGATATGAACATATGATCTTCCACCAAATAAACCAACTAGCATAAACTACAAGGAGTAATCAACACTACTAGGAACCCACATGTACCAATCTGAGGTTTTGAGGCAAATATTGAATATAAGAGATGCACTAGGGTTTGAGAGGAGATGGTGCTGGTGAAGATGTTGATGAAGATCGACCCTCCATCGATGAGAGGATCATTGGTGATGACAATGGCTGCGATTTCCCCCTCTCGGAGGGGAGTTTCCTCGGCAAAAAAGCTCCGCCTGAGCCCTAGATTGCTTCTGCCCAGGTTCCGCCTTGAGACGGCGGCACTTCGTCCCGAAAGCTTCCTTATGATTTTTTTTCTAGGTCAAAGCCCTTCATATAGAAGAAGATGGACACTGACGGCTGGCCAGGGGGACCACAAGTTCAAGGGGCGCGCCCTGGGGGTTAGGGCACGCCCCCAAGCATGTGGCCACCTGGTGGGGTCCCCTTCTGTTGTTTCTTCGCCCAATATTATTTGTATATTCCAAAATAATTCTCCGTAAAGTTTCAGGACATTTGGAGTTGTGCAGAATAGATATCTCAGATTTGCTCCTTTCCGGTCCAGAATTCCAGCTGCCAGCATTCTCCCTCTTAATGTAAATGTTGTAAAATAAGAGAGAAAAGGCATAAGTATTGTACCATAATGTGAAATAACAGTCCATAATGCAATAAATATCAACATAAAAACATGATGCAAAATGGACGTATCAATACCCGGGGTTCACTACTGCAGGATGCTGCTAACGCGACACTATGATCAGAGACGCTTTGACGAAACTGTGTGCGATGCATTAATCACAAACTACGATGTAAAAAAACGTCCAAAAGGATGCAAAATGTTTGCGATCAAGGATACATCAAACATGGTTCAAATTTTAGTTGCATGTGCAATGCGGGGCATACGGTTCAGTTCAATGAACTATTTGTGATGAGGTGGAACAAAAGAAATGGGCAGCCAAATGAAGGCATGTGCGATATACAACATACAGTTCACTCGGATAAACTGTTTGTGATGAGGCGGAACAACAAAAATGGGCAGAAGAAATGGGTAAACCTGCAAGCTTAAACAATCCACAAATTTGTTCCACATATACCAAGTGCATATCAGGATGTTCGGTTCCATCTCCTGCATAAGGATTAGCTAGCAGTTGTTCTATCATACCCAAAGGAATTTCATATTCAATATTTTCAGTAGGTGCAGTAGGTTGAGGGGTAGCTAATTGTGGTTCCGGTCGAGGTGAAGATACCCCGAACAAACCCCTCAAAGGATTGTTTTCCATAGTAACAAGTGACAGAAAATTTTGGCACACTATATAAATGTTTCCTTACCAATTTCCACTTACCAAAGGCACTTCACTCCCCGGCAACGGCGCCAGAAAATAGCCTTGATGACCCACAAGTATAGGGGATCAATTGTAGATCTTTTCGATAAGTAAGAATGTCGAACCCAACGAGGAGCAGAAGGAAATGCCAAGTGGTTTTTAGCAAGGTAATGTCTGCAGGTGCTGAAATTGTAAGTAACAGAGTAGTTTGATAGCAAGATATTTGGTAACGAGCAAGTAATGATAATAGTACCAAAAGTGCAGCAAGGTAGCCCAATCCTTTTGAGGCAAAGGACAGGCCAAAATGGTCTCTTATAATAAGAAAAGCGTTCTTGAGGGTACACGGGAACTTTATCTAGACACTTTCATCTTGTTGATTCGATTCGTGTTCGCTACTTTGATAATTTGATATGTGGGTGGACCGGTGCTTAGTTGCTATTCTTACTTGAACAAACCTCCTACTTATGATTAACCCCCTCGCAAGCATCCGCAACTATGAGAAAAGTATTAAGGATAAATCGTAGCCATAGCATTAAACTTTTGGATCCAATCGGTCCCTTATGGAATAGCGCATAAACTAGGGTTTAAGCTTCTGTCACTATCGAAAACCATCACCTAATAACTACTCCACAATGCATTCCCTTAGGCCCAAATGTGGTGAATTATCATGTAGTCGATGTTCACATGACACAACTAAGGGAATCACAACATACATACTATCAAAATATCGAACACATATCAAGTTTACATGATTACTTGCAACATGATTTCTCCCATGACCTCCAAAACAAAAGTAACTACTCACAAATGATAATCATGCTCAAGATCAGAGGGGTATTGAATAGCATAATGGATCTCAACATATAATCTTCCGCCAAATAAACCATGTAGTAATGAACAACAAGATGTAATCAACACTACTAGTCACCCACAAGCACCAATCTATAGTTCCGGTAACAAGATTGAACACAAGAGATGAACTAGGGTTTTAGATGAGATGATGTTGTTGAAGATGTTGATGGAGATTGCCCTCCCCAAGATAGGAGAGTTGTTGTTGATGATGATGATGATGATTTCCCCCTCCGGGAGGGAAGTTCCCCCGGCGAAATCGCTCCACCGAAGGGCAAAAGTGCTCCTGCCCAAGTTCCGCCTCGAGACAGTGGCACTCCGTCCCGAAATCCCTCTCCTGATTTTTTTTTCTAGGTCAAAATGACTTATATACCAGAAGATGGGCACCGGAGGTGGGCCTGGGTGAGCATAACCCACCAGGGTGCGCCCGGGCTCCCTGGCGCACCTAGGTGGGTTGTGCCCACCTGGTGGGCCCTCTCTGGTGCTTATTTGCACCAGTATTCCTTAATATTCCATAAAAATTCTTTGTGAAGTTTCAGCTTGTTTGGAGTTGTGCAGAATAGGTAGCCTAACATAGCTTTTCTAGGTCCAGATTTCCAGCTGCCAAAATTCTCCCTCTTTGTGTGCACCTTGCAAATTATGAGATAAAAGGTATTAGAATTACCAAGAAGCATTATTATGCATAAAAACATCATAAATAACAGTAAGGAAACTTGATGCAAAATGGACGTATCAACTCCCCCAAGCTTAGAACTTGCTTGTCCTCAAGCGAAAACCGAAATCGAAAAACATGTCCACATGCTTAGAGAGAGAGAGAGAGGTGTTGATAAAAACAAAATACAGACATAGAAGCACCATGTGAATTATTATAACAACAACAAACTTTTACATAAAACATTTATCATAGACTTCTTATGAATAGGTAAAAATTCATCACACTATCGAAGTATAAAGCATAAACTCTATTAGAAACCAACAAACTATGTTCTCAGTCAACTTTGCAACTACAATTCATCATCTTTTCATGAAGGGCCACGTATCGGAGCCTTTAGGCAAGTCCACATACTCAACCATCAGTTAGTCTTCTATGATTGCTAACACTCACCACATACACATGAGCAAAATTTTTCAACTGGACACATAGAAAGATAGGGGCTTATAGTTTCGCCTCCCAATGTATTGACCTCAAGGGTGATGTCAACAATAATAACTCATGCTACCCATATTCAACTGGACATATGTGCCTAGATCTTTCCTCACCACATGATGCTTGCCAAAGGGAAAAAATAAAATGGAATAGAGAGAAAACTGTGTCTGTTTGCATAAAAGTAAATACATAAAAGTAAAAGATAGGCCCTTCGCAGAGGGAAGTAGAGGTTTCCATGCGCTTATTTGTTTGTATGCTCAACCCCTTAGTGCAAAAGAACCTCATGTTGTATTGCCCCTTGTGATGGCAACCTTTATTATGCAGTCTATCACTTTTATTCTTCACCATCACAAGTTTGTATAACGCTCAATTTTCTCTTACACTAACTGATCTCACACTTTTAGAAGCAATTTTTATTTCCTTATTGCACCGATGACAACTTACTTGAAGGATCTGACTCAATCCTTAGGTAGGTATGGTGGACACTTGAAAATAAGATTTGGATTTAAGGGTTTTTGGATGCACAAGTAGTATCTCTACTTAGTGCGGAATTTTTGGCTAGCAAAGATAGGGGGTAAGCACCACATGTTAAAGGATCCATGACAATATGACTTCTATGTGAATATGAACAAACATAAATCATTATGTTGTCTTCCTTGTCCAACATCAACAATTTTGGCATATGATATTTTGATGAGGGCTCACAATCACAAAACATTTCCAGGATAGTGTATTTATATGTGAATCTTCCCTTCCCTTATAAATTCTTTCATGAGTTGCATCATTGACTAGTGCTATGTTTTTCAATCTCTAATTAAATTTTCTACTTATACTTTTCCTTATGTGGTGTCATTACCTACCATAAGATAAGCATATGATCTTCTTGATTTATTTCCTTTCCTTTATTTATTTCCTTTCTTTTATTCCAACAAGATAGTAAAGAAAGCAAAAAACACAAACTAAACTTTATTATATATCTCGCACATGATTACAAATATAGATCACTAAGAAAACTCTCAAAAAGAAAGGATCGAACTAAACTTTTATTCATGTAAAGCAAAAGAAAACTAAGGATCAAACTAAGATAAGTAAAGGAAAAAGATAGTGGGGATGATACGATACCGGGGAACCTCCCCCAAGCTTGGCAGAAGCCAAGGGGAGTGCCCATACCCAATACTAAGTTTTCTTTTGGTGATGAAGAAGGTGGTGGTGGTGATGAAGAGGTCATGTCCTTCAAGATTAAGAGATTCTCCAATCTATGGATGACGCTCCAAAGGAAGATGATGTGCTATTGATGCAGAATATTTTCACGAGTGAGATATTTATTTTGCACACGAACCGTTTCAATGATCCGAAAGGCTTCGATGTTAGTAGGGGTAAGATGAGCATAGTAAGGTTTAAGGATATCTTCTTCTTCCTCCTCGGTCGCAGTGCTTGGTCGACCACCGGGGGCTTTCTCTACGATAACCTCCTTGATCATGTCTCCCTTTGACGACCTCTACAGGCTCTTCTCTCTTCATCTCGATCTTCATCAACCAAGCATCCTCTTCCATGTTGTTGGAGGAGGAAGAAGACATGATGCCTGGCTCAACAGATCTGGCCGAAAACAGCAGGGAAAAGAAAACACAAGATTTATCCGTGATACGGTGCTTGATACGTCTCCAACGTATCTACTTTTGCTAACACTTTTCCTCTTGTTTTGGACTCTAATTTGCATGATTTGAATGAAACTAACCTCGGACTGACGCTGTTTTCAGCAGAACTACCATGGTGTTGTTTTTGTGCAGAAATAAAAGTTCTCTGAATGGAACGGAACTTTGCGAGGATTTTTTACATCAATAAAGAGAATTTCTGGAGCCAAGATCCACCAAAGAGGGGGCACCTGGGTGGGCACAACCCACCAGGGCGCCCCCCTCCTCCTGGTGCGCCCAAGTGGGTTGTCCACACATGGTGGCCCCGCAGACCTCAACCCTGATACTATAAAATCACATATTTGGAGAAAAAAACGGGGAGAAATAATTATCACGATCCATGAGACGGAGCCGCCATCACCTCTTGTTCTTCATCGGGAGGGTCAGATCTGGAGTCCGTTTGGGGCTTCGGAGAGGGGGATCTTCATTCTTCGTCATCACCAACCCTTCTCCATCGCCAATTCCATGATGCTCCCACAGGGAGTGATTAATTCCTTCGTACGCTCGCTGGTCGGTGAGGAGTTGGATGAGATTCATCATGTAATCGAGTTAGTTTTGTTAGGTCCCGATCCCTAGTATCCACTATGTTCAAAGATTGATGTTTCTATGACTTTGCCATGCTTAATGATTGTCACTTTGGGCCCGGGTGCCATGATTTCAGATCTGAACTATTTATGTTATCACAATTATATCCATGTTCTAGATCCGATCTTGCAAGTTATAGTCACCTACTACGTGTTATGATCCGGCAACCCCGGAGTGACAATAGTCGGGACCACTCCCGATGATGACCGTAGTTTGAGGAGTTCATGTATTCACCATGTGTTAATGCTTTGTTCCGGTTCTCTATTAAAAGGAGGACTTAATGTCCCTTAGTTTACAATTGGACCCCGCTGCCATGGGAGGGTAGGACAAAAGATGTCATGCAAGTTCTTTCCATAAGCACGCATGAGTATTTACGAAATACATGCCTACATTATACTCCCTCCATTCCTTTATCTAAGGTGTATTATTTTCAGCACGTTAACCAAGGCACATAATTATGGAATATTTTGGACGAAATTACCCTTGTCTAATTCGTAGATTAGCGGCAAGTAAATCTTTTAGGATAGGAAACAAAGAGATATATGCAATCGAGAGAGAGATAGTTTCCTATTCTTTCTATAAAAGGAGAGATACATGCAATCAGGGGAGAGATACTTTCCTTTTTCTGGAGGGCCAAGATCGAAATTACGAGGAATTAGAACAAATGCACCTTACATTGTGGAATTTTATCAAAAAACAAATACACCTTATATAAAGGAAAGGAGGGCATATTTATGAACTGGAGCTAGTGTCGTATCGCCCTAGGTTATAACTGTCTCATGATGAATATCATCCAACAAGTCACCGATCCAATGCCTACGAATTTATATTATATTGTTCTTTCTAAGTTACTACTGCTATCATTACTGTTGCACTCGCAATAAAATACTGCTATCATTGTTACCATTACTATTGCTGATGTTACTACTATCAAAACTATCGTATTACTTTGCTACTGATCACGTTGCTACAGATAATTAATCTCTAGGTGTGGTTGAATTGACAACTCAGCGGCTAATACTTGCAAATATTCTTTGGCTCCCCTTATGTCGAATCTATAAATTTGGGTTCAATACTCTACCCTCGAATACTGTTGAGATCCCCTATACTGTGGGTTATCAAGACCTTTTTCTGGCGCTGTTGCCGGGGAGCATAGCTATATTTGTTGAGTCACTTGGGATTATTACCAATTTATCACTATGAAGAATCTGAAGGATTCTAAGACTAAGATTTATCCCTGTAAGACGAGGGGAGGTAAGGAACTGCCATCCAATTATGCTTTAGATTCACCTTCTGTTATATGTAAACTTGCAACACCACCACATGCTATCAATTCTGATACGTCGCAAGTTATTGATGATGCTACTTCTGCTATGGATAATGCTTATGATGATGATGTGCCACTTAGTGATTTTCTTGATGAACAAATTGCTAGAGTAATTCAACATGATGTTGTTGAATCTGATGATGAGCTTGAAACTAAAAATCTTGAAACACCTACTAGAGCTAGCCCTCCTAGATATGAATTGCCTAAGGTACTGGAAGGCTATATTATGAATGAAGAGACAACTAGAGACATTCTTTCTTGGAAGGATAGAGATGATCTAGAGAAATTACTATGCAAGTATAAAGAAAAATCTCTGAATGCTAGAATGCAATATGATCCTAAGTTTGCTACTTCACCTATCTTTATTGATGATAAGGATTATGAATTCTCTCTCGACCTAGAGTTAATTACTTTGGTTGAATCTGATCCTTTCCATGGTTATGAAACTAAAATTGTTGTGGCACATCTTACTAAGTTGAATGACATAGCCACCCTTTTTACTCATGATGAGAAAACTCGCTATTACTTTATCCTCAAATTATTTCCGTTCTCATTAAAGGGTGATGCTAAAGCTTGGTACAATACTCTTGCTCCTGGTTGTGTGCGTAGTCCCCATGATATGATTTATTACTTCTTTGAAAAATATTTCCCTGCTCATAAGAAACAAGCTGCTTTATAGGAAATATTTAACTTAGTGCAAATTAAAGAAGAGAGTCTCCCACAAGCTTGGGGGAGGCTTTGCCAATTACTTAATGCTTTGCCCATTCATCCTCTTAAGAAAAATGAAATACTTGATGTCTTCTATAATGGACTAATCGATGCTTCTAGGGATTTCCTAGAAGTTGTGTTGGTTGTGTTTTCAGGGAACTAACTGTTGGGCAAGCTGAAGAATTATTGAATAATGTATTCAAAAATTATGATGATTGGACTCTTCCTGAACCACCGCCTAAACCCACTCCAAAGAAGAGGGGTATATTATATCTCAATCCTGAAGATATGCCAGAAGCAAAGAAATCTATGAAGGCAAAAGGTATTAAAGTTGAGGATGTTAAAAATTTACCTCCTATTGAAGAAATACATGGGCTTTATACACCACCACCACCTAAGGTGGTAGAGGTAAATTCTCTAATGAAGTTCAATGATAGTGACAATCCTCACAATATGCACCCTAGCCAATGCCTCTATGAGTTTGAAAACTACATTAGAAAACAAGATTACTTCAATGCAAATGTTATGAAACAATTGAAATACAATTCTGATATGATTGCTCGCTTGAGTGACTTGTTATTTAGAATATCAAATGATGTTAGAGGTGTTGGAAAACATGCTTCTATGGTTCAAACCCAGTTAGAACAAGTTGCTAAATCTCAAAGAGAGTTGCTAGAAATGAACAATAACATACATGACTTTGCTATTAGAGTAGAAACTAGAGGAGGTAAAATGACTCGGGAACCACTCTATCCTGAGGGACACCCAAAAATAATTGAACAAGACTCTCAAAGAGCTAACACTGATGCACATAGTCCTTCTAAAAAGAAAAAGAAGAAAAAAAATGATAGGACTTTGCATGCTTCTAGTGAACCTGAGGTAGAAAAACCTCCTGATAATGATAATAAAATTTCTATTTCTAATGCTGAAACTCAGTCTGGTAATGAACACTCACCTTCTGATAATGAAAAAGATAATGATGAGGTTCATGAAAATATTCAAACAAATAGTAATGAACCAGACAATGATGTTGTGATAGAACCACCAGTTGATCTTGATAACCCATAACCAAAGAATAAAAGGTATCATAAAAGTGACTTTGTTGCTAGAAAACACAGTAAAGAAAGAGAACCGTGGGTTCAAAAACGTATGCCTTTTCCACCTAAGTCAACTAAAAAGAAAGATGATGAAGAATTTGAACGCTTTGCTCAAATGCCGAGGCCAGTCTTTTTGCGTACTCGCTTGACTGATATCTTGAAAATACATCCTCATGCAAAGTACATGAAAGACATCATCACCAATAAGAGAAAAATAGCGGAAGCTGAAATCTCCACCATGCTTGCTAATAATACTTTTTTGAAGATGTAGTACCTAAAAAACTTGGAGATCCGGGAATACCAACTATACCTTGCTCTATCAAAAAGAATTACGTGAAAACTGCTTTATGTGATTTGGGAGCTGGTGTTAGTGTTATGCCTTTCTCTTTGTATAAAAGACTTGATTTGAATAAACTCACACCTACTAAAATATCTTTGCAAATGGCTGACAAATCAACTGCCATACCTATCGGTATCTGTGAGGATGTGCCTGTTGTGTTGCTAATGTTACTATTTTGACTGACTTTGTTATACTTGAGATGCCCGAGGACGACAGCATGTCAATTATCCTTGGTAGACCATTCTTGAATGCTGCAGGGGCTGTTATTGATTGCAATAAAAGCAAGGTCACATTTCATATCAATGGTAATGAGCATACGTTGCACTTTCCGAATAAACAATTCCAAGTGAATGGTATTAATGTTATTGAAAAATCTCCGACAATCACTATTGGAAGTTTTCAAATACCTCTACCTACTGCCAAAAAGAAATATGAAATACTTATTGTTGGGGACATTCATATCAATGTTGAGGTAACTTAGTGATTTACGAAAGTTCTTCGGCTTCATGCTAATCGAAAGTGGTTGTTAATAAGCCTTGATCCACCTTATTAATGGATCATTTTTAGAGGTATGAAGTTGATGAATTTAGTAAGCACTACCTTCTGTCCCTATCGTTTGTTTTCTGTTTTTATTAGTTAAATAAAATAAAATGCCATGTTTTGTCTGTTTTCTAAATTTCCCGTGCAATAAAAAAATGACACAAAAATAAAAGTTGTCAGAATGCTCTGAAAATTTAATACGATTTTTTGTGAATATTTAAGAATTTCTGGTGCAAATAATATCAGAGGGCGGCGCACCAGGTGGGCACAACCCACCTGGGCACGCCAGGACCCCCAGGCGCGCCCTGGTGGGTTGTGGTCCCCACGTGGGCCCCCTGACTTATCTCTTCACACCACATCATCACCTACCTTCAGAAAAAATTCACCTTTGCTCTCTCTCTCCCGTGTTCTTGCTCTCAAACCCGCGGATTTCGATCTCTTTGCTCAAAGCTCCGTTTCTGAAACTATTTCGGGGGATTGTTGCTTGGTATGTGACTCCACCGTTTGTCCAATTAGTTTTTGTTTTAGTGGTTTATATTTTGAAAAATTAGCTACTCTTGGTGCTGCTTTAGATGAGCTTGCATGTTGAATTCTTAGAGTTCTAAGTAGTTTGAATGCTTGCTATGGCCTCTATGTATCCCTATGAGTAGTTGCTATCATTTTTGTGAAGTTTTGTTGGAAAATTTTGTGGACTAAAAATTTCAGAATTTTTGTTCATAAGAAAAGGATGAATATCTTTAGGAAGTTTGCTTCTAAGAAGAACTCCAAGGGAGTTATTGGGGAGTCGTCTGACAGTAATCTCCATCCCCAAAGGTTGGCGGATGTACGGCCATGCGAATGGACGTATACCCCATTCATGGAAGAGGTTGGAATCCTTCAAGAGTTCACACAATATGCTGCTAATGCTGGCCTCACCGACTTCATCATAGCTGAATGTGAACAGTATCATCTCCTCACAAACATCTTTGATCAAAGTTTTAATTTCCTTCCTAGGAATAATCCTCCTGAGGTGTAGTTTAATTTATATGCTAAAACCCGTCAGATGTCACTTACTGAATTTTGTGACATATGCATGATCCCTGCTGACGGGAGCTTAGTTGAGCCTAGGCTGGCAGAGTTTGAGGCCTTTTATCGTACCTTGACAGTGGGAGATGAGAGAGGGATGTCGGCTATCACTGCCGCTGGCTTGCATTTTCCTGTTGTTCATTATTTTGCTCTTTTCATTGCAAAATGCTTGCTTGCTAGAGAGAAGGTGGGTGCACTTAGTTCACCAGACCTTGCTGTTTTACGTCGTGCACTAGAGGGCGACAACACTTATAGCTTGGGAGCTATCATGGCACGTCTCCTCCACATTAACAAGTCCAAGGTAAAATACATGGTGGGATTTTTGCTACTCGTTTGGTGGCTCAATTTAATTTTGAGATACGCCTTCATGATTACCCTCTAACCACGGTTTACCTAGATCACGCAGCCATGGATCACTACCATTTTGCTGATATCGATTCTCCTAACATCCCTATTCCATATAACCTGGTTTTTAGTGTGAGGACTCGTGATATTATTCCATTGCCTGCTCCTGCTTTGTTTGATCCTGTTGCCAGGGGCGGATATAGGATTATGACTGCGGACATCATCGCCTACCGGAACGACCAGGCTATAGCAGAGGAGGAGCCTCAGTAGTGGGATCCGATGCCCGCTCCTCAGCACCCCAACTACTATCCAGGCTACTGATCGATTACCAAAGTTAGGCCAAAAGCCTAAGCTTGGGGGAGTATGTGTTTTCCACTGACATTATCGGTGTCTCCACTTTTTCATTGTATTATCCATGTTAAATTTATTTTCTCGCTTTCTTCTTGTGTGTTTGAAAAACCTTAGAAAAAAAGTTGTAGTGAGTTTACTTTCCATGCATGCTTAGCTGTAGCACTGAAAAGAAAACCCAAAAAGATTTCCTTGTTCCTCTTTTGCTTGTTGGGAGCTTTCCCGTGTAAATAGTTTTTCTCACCTTTTCTTTTACCTTTTATTTGCTTGTTCAAGAAAACCAAAAACTCCAAAAATATTTCAGTGTGTTTCTCTGAATTTCTTTTCTTTTTATTTGAGTCGTACCGAGGAGAAGACCACGATGAAAATGTTGAGTGGCTTTCATATGAATAGTTGTTGATCTAATAAAGAGCCCATTTTACCTTGTCTTCTCTTGTGGAATAAAATGTTTGCGGATTCCATCTTAGTCCATGGCACTCTTGCACTATTATTATTTTCACATCGTTCGTTCATGCAAGTGAAAGGCAATAATGACGATATTCGATGAACTGGTCGTGGCAGAGAGAAACGGGTATGAACTCGACTTATTCTATTTTTGTAAATATGGTTAACCTAGTATCCATGATTCGGTCCATTATGATTAAACATGTTTGCAATGACAATTAGAGATTACAGTTTCTCATGCCATGCATAAGTAGCTAGGTGTGGATAATGATTTATCTTGCATATCAACATTGCGTTAAAATGATTGTGATGTGGTATGATGATATGGTATCCTCCTCTAAATGTTCAAGTGGATTGACTTGGCACATGTTCATGCATGTAGTTGAATCAAAACCAACATAGCCTCTATGATATTTTTGTTCATGGTGTTCATATCCTACTCATGCTAGTGTCCAATGTTACTTATGCATAATGCATGATCATGATCATTCTTGCTCTCTAGCTGGCCGCTTCTCAACCTATTTGCTAGCCTTCGCTTGTACTAAGTGGGAATTCTGCTTGTGCATCAAAAATCTTGAACCCAAAGTTATTCCAAATGAGTCCACCATACCTACCTATATGCGGTATTACCCTGCCGTCCTAAGTAAATTCGCATGTGCCACCTCTAAAAACTTCTAATAAATATCATTTTTGGGTGCCTGGGTTATTCATGGGATGACAGGAGGTAGTCGATATTTTCCATGCTAAGCGGGTTATTCTCAGGTCGAGTATTTATTCACTCACCATCGCACGAGAAATGGGCGGTAATATGGATGCCAAGTCCCAAACCGCAAATATAAAAAGCTTACAAATAATCAAACAAAAACTCCCAATGGAGTCAAAACCTTTACTTTTATCTCTTGGGAACCGCCACTAGCGTGCTTAGCATGGAAGATATTGATAACTGATGGTCGGGAAGTAAATGAGAAAGGTGCATGTCTCAAAATATCATTTACCTCTGTTTTAAAACTTGAGCTCTGGCACCTCTGCGAATCACTGCTTCCCTATGCGAAGGGACTATCTATTTACTTTTATACTGTGTCATCACCTTCTAAAATAAGCACCAGAACCTGAGAGCACTACTGTCATGCTGATGCATTGTGTGTATCTAATGTTGGGTGCATCATGACTGGATTTTTTCTACCATGAATTACAATGTATAGTCGTTGCTTGAACTTTGGGTGTGCTCTGCATTTCTGTTTTGTGGTCTCAGAAAGGGCTAGCAAGATACCACTATTGTCATATTATATCACGGTTGTTTTGATAATGTGTTGCTGTTTGAGATGTCTTATTATTGCTCGCTAACTGATTATGTCATTGATATGAGTTAATATAATTTTTAAGAGTTATTGTCGGCATGGTTAGTTATAATGTTGGCTGAAAACATGGGTGATGTTTACGCTTATTTAAGCAAACAAGAGCAAAAGAGTTCGTAAAAGTTTTTCCTTTTCACTTTGAGTTTATCAACTGAATTGCCTAAGGACAAGCAAAAGTTTAAGCTTGGGGGAGTTGATACGTCTCCAGTGTATCTACTTTTCCTAACGCTTTTCCTCTTGTTTTGGACTCTAATTTGCATGATTTGAATGAAACTAACCCCGGACTGATGTTATTTTCAGTAGAACTACCACGGTGTTGTCTTTGTGCAGAAATAAAAGTTCTCCGAATGGAATGAAACTTTGCGAGGATTTATTATATCAATAAAGAGAATTTCCGGAGCCAAGATCCACCGGAGGGGGCACCTGGGTGGGCACAACAGACAAGGGCGCCCCCTCCTGGCGTGCCCAGGTGAGTTGTCCCCACCTGGTGGCCCTACAGACCTCAACCCTGATACTATAAAATCACATATTTGGAGAAAAACTCGGGGAGAAAGAATTATCGCGATCCACGAGACGGAGCCGCTGTCACCTCCTGTTCTTCATCGGCAGGCCAAATCTGGAGTCCGTTTGGGGCTCCGGAGAGGGGGATCTTCGTTCTTCGTCATCATTAACACTTCTCCATCGCCAATGATGCTCCCCACCGAGATTGAGAAATTCCTTCGTAGGCTCACTGGTCGGTGAGGAGTTGGATGAGATTCATCATGTAATCGAGTTAGTTTTGTTAGGGCCTAATCCTTAGTATCCACTATGTTCTAAGATTCTTGTTGCTATGAATTTGCCATGCTTAATGCTTGTCACTTTAGGCCCGGGTGCCATGATTTTAGATCTGAACCATTTATGTTATGACAATTATATCCATGTTCTAGATCCGATCTTGCAAGTTATAATCACCTACTACATGTTATGATCCGGCAACCCCAAAGTGACAATAGTCGGGACCACTCCCGGTGATGACCGTAGTTTGAGGAGTTCATGTATTCACCATGTGTTAAGGCTTTGTTCCAGTTCTCTATTAAAAGGAGGCCTTAATATCCCTTAGTTTCCAATTGGACCCCGCTGCCACGGGAGGGTAGGACAAAAGATGTCATGCAAATTCTTTCCATAAGCACGTATGACTATTTACGGAATACATGCCTACATTATATCTATGAACTGGAGCTAGTGTCTTATCGCCCTAGGTTATAACTGTCTCATGATGAATATGATCCAACAAGTCACCGATCCAATGCCTACGAATTTATATTATATTATTCTTGCTAAGTTACTACTGCTATCATTACTGTTGCACTCGCTACAAAATACTACTATCACTGTTACCGTTACTATTGCTACTGTCACTACTATCAAAACTATCATATTACTTTGCTACTGATCACATTGCTGCAAATAATTAATCTCCAGGTGTGGTTGAATTGACAACTCAGCTGCTAACACTTGCAAATATTCTTTGGCTCCCCTTGTGTCAAATCTATAAATTTGGGTTGAATACTCTACCTCGAAAACTGTTGTGATCCCCTATACTTGTGGGTTATCAGTGATCAATAGGTTCAGGGGGTATATAAAGATTTTTTTATCTTGGGAGACAAGCAAACTGTAGAAAAACGGAGTCCGGAAGGTACCCGAGGTGGCAACAACCCACCTGGGCGCGCCTGGCAACCCCGGAATGCACTTCCTGGAAGTTTCTTATTTTCCTAATTTTTATTACATTCCAAAACTAACAAAAAATATTTTTGCAGATTTTTCAGAGTCCGTTTACTTACCGTATCACGTACCTCCTTATTTTTCACGATTCTAGAGTGTTCCGGAAGGACTGTTTTATGTGTTCTTCCAGTGTAATAGTCTGGATAATATTACTTTCAACTTTAATGGGCGTACCTGAGATATAATGTTTTATTCGTTGCCCATTAATAACATTTGGGTTAGTACCTTCAGCATTATTTATTTTGATAGCTCTAGACCAATAAATCTCCTTGATAACATAGGGTCCTTCCCATTTGGAGAGGAGTTTTCCTGCAAAGAATCTGAAATGAGAGTTGTACAAAAGAACATATTCTCCAACTTTAAACTCATGCTTTTGGATTCTTTTATCATGCCATCTTTTAACTGTTTCTTTAAATAACTTGGAATTTTCATAAGCTTGGGTTCTCCATTCATCTAAGGAAATAATATCAAATAACCTCTTTTCACCGGCAAGTTTGAAAAAATAGTTGAGTTCTTTGATTGACCAATATGCTTTATGTTCTAACTCAAGAGGCAAGTGGCAAGCTTTCCCATATACCATTTTATAAGGAGACATACCCATAGGATGTTTATATGTTGTTCTATAAGCCCAAAGTGCATCATATAATTTCTTAGACCAATTCTTCGGGGACCTATTGATAGTCTTTTGCAAGATTAATTTTATTTCTCTATTGCTAAGTTCAACTTGACCACTAGACTGAGGATGATAAGGTGATGCAATTCTATGGTTGACATCATACTTAGCAAGCATTTTACAAAAAGCACCATGAATAAAGTGTGAACCACCATCAGTCATTATCTAGGGACTCTAAACCTTGGGAAAATAGCTTCCTTAAGCATTTTAATAGAGGTGTTGTGATCAGCACTACTAGTTGGAATATCTTCTACCCACTTAGTAACATAATCAACAGCAACCAAAATATGTGTATACCCATTGGAGGAAGGAAAAGGTCCCATGTAATTGAATCCCCAAACATCAAATGGTTCAACAGCAAGTGAATAATTCATAGGAATTTCTTGACGCTTACCGATATTACCTATTCTCTGGCATTCATCACAAGATAGTATGAACTTACGGGCATCCTTGAAGAGAGTAGTCCAATAAAATCCAGATTGCAATACCTTGTGAACAGTTCTATCTTCGGCATGATGTCCTCCATAGGCTTCGGAGTAACATTTCCATAGGATTTGTCCCTGTTCATGCTTAGGTACACAATGCCTAATAATACCATCTACTCCTTCTTTATAGAGATGCGGGTCATCCCAAAAGTAATGTCTTAAATCATAGAATATTTTTTCCTTTTGTTGGTATGTAAAGCTAGTTGGTAAATATTTAGCAACAATGTAATTAGCATAGTCGGCATAGCAAGGAGTGTTATGAGCAACATTTATTGCAGCTAACTGCTCACCCGGAAAGCTATCATCAATAGGTAATGGATCATCAAGCACATTTTCAAGCCTAGACAAGTTATCAGCTACGGGGTTCTCAGCTCCTTTTCTATCAGTAATATGTAAGTCAAATTCTTGTAGCAAGATAACCCATCGAATAAGTCTAGGTCTAGCATTTCTTTTCCATAAGATATTTAATAGCAGCATGGTCGGTATGAGAAATTACTTTTGAATCAACAATGTAAGATCTAAATTTATCACAAGCAAACACTACTGCTAGAAATTCTTTTTTAGTAGTACCATAATTTCATTGAGCATTGTCTAGAGTTTTACTAGCATAATGAATAACATTCAGTTTCTTATCAACTCTTTGTCCTAGAACAACACCAACAGCATAATCACTAGCATCACACATAATTTCAAAAGGCAAGTTCCAATCAGGTGGTTGAACAATAGGTGCAGAAATTAAGGTTTTCTTGAGTTTTTCGAAGACTTCTAGCCAATCATCATGAAAAACAAAAGGAACATCCTTTTGCAAAAGATTTGTAAGAGGCCTAGAAATTTCAGAAAAGTCTTCGATAAATCACCTACAGAAACCAGCATGACCTAGGAAACTACTATCGGATTGCGGGTTCCGGCTAACCCTTGAGGTTCGAACTCTGGCGTGCGCACGAAGAACACTCTCTCCCTAGTTCACTCGCTCAACGATCTCATCGCCTAGCTTGAAGAATCCAAGGAACAAGAGACACAAGGGTTTATACTGGTACGGGCCACCTTGCGGTGTAATACACTACTCTAGTGTGGTATTGGTTGATTGCCTCACGGGCTAAGAATGAAGTAGTACAATGGGTGAACAGCCTCAGGAGAAGAGGTGTTCTTGATCTTGGCTCGCTGGTGGATGTGAGGATGGAATTGATCCGATCCAAGATGAGTCGATCCCTCCTATGGTGGTGGCTAGTCCTATTTAAAGAGGCCCTGGTCCTCTTCCCAAATGTTAGGAGGGAAGGGATCCCACAACAGCCAAGTTGAAGGGAGACAACTAGTATAAGTTGTCCTGACAAAACTTGGTCTTCGCCTGCCAAAGGCTCTGGTGGTGACGCTTCTGTGGGCTCCGTGGTGACCTCTGTCCTGCCGTCCTGCTGGTCTTGGTCTTGGCTATTGCACCAATATGGAAACATTTGACTGATGCCTCGGGTCTCCTCGCCTGTGCATGCCTCTTTAGAAAAAGAGGAAACTGGTACACTGTGCCCGCTAGCGCCCCCCTGGCCTTGGTCGTCATGTCTCACGTCACATGAACCTCGCGAGGTGTCCCTTGCATAGAGATCTCCGCTCCTCGGGAGCCACCCTAGTGAGGCTGCTCCATAGGAGGCCTTGGTGTCGTCCGCCTCACGAGGGTCTTGAGTGGTTGCTGCTGAAGATGGGATGTACCAGGTCGTTGATGGAGCCACGCACAGGCCCGCATGCAGGCAAGTCTGGGCACCCCTGGTCCCAGAACACCGACAATAGCCCCTGGGCCCAAGGCGCGCTCGGGCTTGGCTACGAGGCGAAGCCAACAGTCAAGTGTGGTGCACCGCGAGCCCCAACCACCTGCGGCCTTGATTGACACGTGGCGATTGGTGGGACGTTGGCGCTTCCACTTTACCACGCGGCCTCGGCAACCGTTCTCGCCTGACAAAAGGCTGGCGCACGCTATAGAGTCTTCATTACCTTCCTTCGTCTTGCTCCACATCCCCTTTCTTGTTCTTCGCTCCAAGAGACTCCAAATCTGCCAGGACTCCTCCCTCAACTTGCAGCCGATGGCGTCCGACAAGGTGAAAGCCATGTGCTCGCCCTCCTGGTACGAGCCCGCCTTGAACATGCCCAGTGTCTCGGAGAAGAACTTCGCCACCGTGCTCCTAATGGCGGTGGGTGCCAGCAACGAGGGGGAGAGACCGCGCTTCGGGTTGGCTCCGCCGAGCCTGAGACCTCAGGTAGCACCTTCTACCCCTTCTTCATGCATAATGTCTTCGTGGGATTGGTCCCCCCTTTCTCTGAGTTTTTCTATGCCGTCCTCCGCCATTACTAGCTCCACGCCCTCCATCTTCATCCCAATTCTGTCCTTCTCCTGTCTATCTTCGCCTTCTATTGTGAGGCATTCGTGGGGGTGATGCCGTCTGTGGCGCTGCTTCGCCATTTCTTCTACCTCCGGAACAAGGATGGTGCGGCATGCCCAGGGTGCGCCAACTTCGTTGTGGCAAATGGGTCCTCATGAGAGCCAGGAACAATGCAATCTCGAGAGCCGGGAAGAAGGCAGAGGGCTTCTGGAGCAAATGGGTCCTCATGAACGCCAAGAGCCCCTACCCTCGCCCCGGTGCTACCAACAGGGAAGCCAGTGCCTCACGATGGGTGGACTAGCGAGAAGCTCACCGACCAGTAGGCGGAGCAGGTGCTGGGAAGAATGGCGGCTGACCTGAAGCCGGATGACCCGAAGGTGGAGAAGCTGACGGGGGGCATGATCGTCAAGGAGTTCCTGTCGTAGAGCTGATGTCTACTACACAACCTTCTTATTGTATACGTTGTTGGGCCTCCCAGTGCACAGGATTGTAGGACACTAGCAAATTTCCCTCAAGTGGATGACCTAAGGTTTATCAATCTGTGGGAGGCGTAGGATGAAGATGGTCTCTCTCAAGCAACCCTGCAACCAAATAACAAAGAGTCTCTTGTGTCCCCAACACACCCAATACAATGGTAAATTGTATAGCTGCACTAGTTCGGCGAAGAGATGGTGATACAAGTGCAATATGGATGGTAGATATAGGTTTTTGTGATCTTAAAATATAAAAACAGCAAGGTAGCAAGTGGTAAAAGTGAGCGTAAACGGTATTGCAATGCTAGGAAACAAGGCCTAGGGTTCATACTTTCACTAGTGCAAGTTCTCTGAACAATAATAACATAATTACATCATATAACTATCCCTCAACATGCAACAAAGAGTCACTCCAAAGTCACTAATAGCGGAGAACAAACGAAGAGATTATTGTAGGGTACGGAACCACCTCAAAGTTATTCTTTCTGATCGATCTATTCAAGAGTCCGTAGTAAAATAACACGAAGCTATTCTTTCCGTTCAATCTATCCTAGAGTTCATACTAGAATAACACATTGAGACACAAATCAACCAAAACCCTAATGTCACCTAGATATTCCAATGTCACCTCAAGTATCTGTGGGTATGATTATACGATATGCATCACACAATCTCATATTCATCTATTCAACCAACACAAAGAACTTCAAAGAGTGCCCCAAAGTTTCTACCGGAGAGTCAAGATGAAAACGTGTGCCAACCCATATGCATAAGTTCACAAGGTCATGGAACTCGCAAGTTGATCACCAAAACATACATCAAGTGGATCACGTGAATATCCCATTCTCACCACAAATAAGCACATGCAAGACATACATCAAGTGTTCTCAAATCCTTAAAGACTCAATCCGACAAGATAACTTCAAAGGGAAAACTCAATTCATCACAGGAGAGTAGAGGGGGAGAAGCATCATAAGATCCAACTATAATAGAAAAGCTTGCGATACATGAAGATCGTGCCGAATCAAGAACACAAGAGAGAGAGAGAGAGATCAAACACATAGCTACTGGTACATACCCTCAGCCCTGAGGGTGAACTATTCCCTCCTCGGCAAGGAGAGCATCAGGATGATGAATATGGCCACCGGAGAGGGATTTCCCTCTCCGACAGGGTGCCGGAACGAGTCTAGATTGGTTTTCGGTGGCTACCGAGGCTTGCGGCGGCGAAACTCCCGATCTAGGTTTCTTTCTGAAAATTTGGGTATATATAATATGTATTGGAGTCAGGAACAAGTCAGGGGGGTCCCCGAGGCGGCCACGGGGTAGGGGGCGCGCCCAGCAGGATAGGGCACACCCCCACATCGTGGGTGCCTTGGGACTCTTCCGGCCCATCTCCGGTACTCCGTGGGCTTCTTCTGGTCCAAAAATTATCTCCGTGAATTTTTAGGTCAATTGGACTCCGTTTGGTTTTCCTTTTCTGCAATACTCAAAAACAAGGAAAAACAGAAACTCGCACTGGGCTCTAGGTTAATAGGTTAGTCCCAAAAATCATATAAAATAGCATATAAATGCATATAAAACGTCCTAGATGGATAATATAATAGCATGGAACAATCAAAAATTATAGATACGTTGGAGACGTATCAATCATCCCCACGCTTAATTCCTGCTCGTCCTCGAGTAGGTAAATGATAAAAACAAATTTTTTGATGTGGAATGCTTCCTAACATATTTATCCATGTAATTCTCTTTATAGTGGCAAGAATATTCAGATCTGAAAGATTCAAGACAAAAGTTTAATATTGACATAAAAATAATAATACTTCAAGCATACTAACAAAGTAATCATGTCTTCTCAAAATAACATGGCCAAAGAAAGCTATCCCTACAAAATCATATAGTCTGGCTATGCTCTATCTTCATCACACAAAATATTTAAATCATGCACAACCCCGATGACAAGCCAAGCAATTGTTTCATACTTTTGATGTTCTCAAACTTTTTCAATCTTCACGCCATACATGAGCGTGAGCCATGGACATAGCACTATAGGTGGAATAGAATGGTGGTTGTGGAGAAGACAAAAAGGAGAAGACAATCTCACATCAACTAGGCGTATCAACGGGCTATGGAGATGCCCATAAATAGATTTCATTGTGAGTGAGTAGGGATTGTCATGCAACAGATGCACTAGAGCTATATGTGTATGAAAGCTCAAAAAGAAACTAAGTGGGTGTGCATCCAACTCGCTTGCTCACGAAGACCTAGGGCACTTTGAGGAAGGCCATCATTGGAATACACAAGCCAATTTCTATAATGAAAAATTCCCACTAGTATATGAAAGTGACAACATAGGAGACTCTCTATGATGAAGATCATGGTGCTACTTTGAAGCACAAGTGTGGTAAAAGGATAGTAGCATTGCCCCTTCTCTCTTTTTCTGTCATTTTTTTGTTTTTTTGTTTTTGGGGCCTTCTCCTTTTTATGGCCTCTTTTTTCTTTTCTTTTTATTTTTAGTCCGGAGTTTCATCCCGACTTGTGGGGGAATCATAGTCTCCATCATCCCTTCCTCACATGGGATAATGCTCTAATAATGATGACCATCACACTTTTATTTACTTACAACTCAAGAATTATAACTCGATACTTAGAACAAAATATGACTCCATGTGAATGCCTCCGGCAGTGCACCGGGATGTGCAATGAATCAGGAGTGACATGTATGAAAGAATTATGAACGGTGGCTTTGCCACAAATACAATGTCAACTACATGGTCATGAAAAGCAATATGACAATGATGGAGCGTGTCATAATAAACGGAATAGTGGAAAGTTGCATGGCAAAATATCTCGGAATGGCTATGGAAATGCCATAATAGGTAGGTATGGTGGCTGTTTTGAGGAAGGTAAATGGTGAGTTTATGGTACCGGCGAAAGTTGCACGGTACTAGAGAGGCTAGCAATGGTGGAAGGGTCGGAGTGCGTATAATCCATGGACTCAACATTAGTCATAAAGAACTCACATAATTATTGCAAAAATCTATTAGTTATCGAAACAAAGTACTACGCGCATGCTCCTAGGGGGATAGATAGGTAGGAAAAGACCATCGCTCGTCCCCGACCGCCACTCATAAGGAAGAAAATCAAAAAATAAATCATGCTCCAACTTCAACACATAACGGTTCACCATACATGCATGCTACGAGAATCACAAACTTTAACACAAGTATCTCTCAAATTAACAACTACTCAACTAGCATGACTCTAATATCACCATCCTCATGTCTCAAAACAATCATCAAGCATCAAACTTCTCATAGTATTCAACGCACTTTATATGAAAGTTTTTATTATATCCCTCTTGGATGCCCATCAAATTAGGACTAGATTCATAACCAAAGCAAATTACCATGCTGTTCTAAAAGACTCTCAAAAAATATAAGTGAAGCATGAGAGATCAATAATTTCTATAAAATAAAACCACCACCATGCTCTAAAAAGATATAAGTGAAGCACTAGAGCAAACGACAAACTACTTCGAAAGATATAAGTGAAGATCAATGAGTAGTCGAATAATTATATAACTATATGAAGACTCTCTAACATTTAAGAATATCAGATCTTGGTACTTTATTCAAACAGCAAGCAAAACAAAATAAAATAAAATGACGCTCCAAGCAAAACACATATCATGTGGTGAATAAAAATATAGCTCCAAGTAAACTTACCGATGAACGAAGACAAAAGAGGGGATGCCATCCGGGGCATCCCCAAGCTTAGGCTCTTGGTTGTACTTGAATATTACCTTGGGGTGCCTTTGGCATCCCCAAGCTTAGGCTCTCGCCACTCCTTATTCCATAGTCCATTGAATCTTTACCCAAAACTTGAAAACTTCACAACACAAAACTTAACAGAAAACTCATAAGCTCCATTAGTATAAGAAAACAAATCACCACTTAGGTACTGTTGTAAACTCATTATAAATTCATATTGGTGTAATATATACTATATTACAACTTCTCTATGGTTCATACCCTCTGATACTACTCATAGATTCATCAAAATAAGGAAACAACACATAGAAAACAGAACCTGTCAAAAACAAAACAGTCTATAGCAATTTGGAGGTTTGGAATACTTCTGTAACTCCAAACTTCTGAGAAATTAGGACAACCTGAGAAATTTGCATATTGATCTACTGCAAGTGGAATTGGTATTTTATCGCTCTCTGGTAAAAGATGAAAATTATTTTCATGAGCGCATACTTTCTGTTTTTTACAGCAAGATCAAATAACAATCACCCAAGAAGATCATAAAGGCTTTACTTGGCACAAACACTAATGAAAACATAAAAAACACAATCATAACAGAGGATAGATGATTTATTATTACTAAATAGGAACAAAAAGCAAGGAACAAAAATAAAATTGGGTTGCCTCCCAACAAGCGCTATCGGTTAACGCCCCTAGCAAGGCATGATGATTTCAATGATGCTCACATAAAAGATAAGAATTGAAACATAAAGAGAGCATCATGAAGAATATAACTACCACATGTAAGCCTAACCCACTTCCTATGCATAGAGATTTTGTGAGCAAACAACTTGTGGGAACAAGAATCAACTTGCATAGGAAGGTAAAACAAGGATAACTTCAAGATTTTCAACACATAGAGAGGAAACTTGATATTATTGCAACTCCTACAAGCATATATTCCTCCCTCATAATAATTTTCAGTAGCATCATGAATGAATTCAACAATATAGCTATAACAAAACATATTCTTAACACGATCCACATGTATGGAAAGTTGACACTCTTCCAAAATAGTGGGATTAACATTAACTAAAGTCTTGACCTCTCCAAACCCACTTTCATAATTAACACAACAAGATTCAACACCCTCCAAGATAGTGAGATCATTACTTCCTAAAGTTGACACTCTTCCAAACCCACTTTCATCAATATAATCATCGTAAATAGGAGGCATGCTATCATGAAAATAAATTTTCTTATCAAAACTTGGGGGACAAAAAATATCATCTTCATCAAACATAGCATCCCTAAGCTTGTGGCTTTGCATATCATTAGCATCATGGATATTCAAAGAATTCATACTAACAACACTGCAATCATGCTCATCATCCAAAGATTTAGTGCCAAACATTTTAATACTATCTTCTTCTAACACTTTGGCACAATTATCAGAATCCTTATTTTCACGAAAGACATTAAAAAGATGAAGCATATGAGGCAACCTTAATTCCATTTTTTGTAATTTTCTTTAATAGACTAAACTAGTGATAAAACAAGGAACTAAAAGATTCGATTGCAAGATCTAAAGATATACCTTCAAGCGCTAACCTCCCCGACAACGGCGCCAAAAAGAGCTTGATGTCTACTACACAACCTTCTTCTTGTAGACATTGTTTGGCCTCTAGAGCAGAGGTTTGTAGGACAATAGCAAATTTCCCTAAAGTGGATGACCTAAGGTTTATCAATCCGTAGGAGGCGTAGGATGAAGATGGCCTCTCTCAAACAACCCTGCAACCAAATAACAAAAAGTCTCTTGTGTCCCCAACACACCCAATACAATGGTAAATTGTATAGGTGCACTAGTTCGGCGAAGAGATGGTGATACAAGTGCAATATGGATGGTAGATATAGGTTTTTGTAATCTAAGAATATAAAAACAGCAAGGTAGCAAGTGGTAAAAGTGAGCGTAAACGGTATTGCAATGCTAGGAAACAAGGCCTAGGGTTCATACTTTCACTAGTGCAAGATCTCTCAACAATAATAACATAATTGGATCATATAACTATCCCTCAACATGCAACAAAGAGTCACTCCAAAGTCACTAATAGCGGAGAACAAACGAAGATATTATTGTAGGGTACGAAACCACCTCAAAGTTATTCTTTCTGATCGATCTATTCAAGAGTCCGTAGTAAAATAACACGAAGCTATTCTTTCCATTCAATCTACCATGCAGTTCGTACTAGAATAACACCTTAAGACACAAACCAACCAAAACCCTAATGTCACCTAGATATTCCAATGTCACCTCAAGTATCCGTGGGTATGATTATATAATATGCATCACACAATCACAGATTCATCTATTCAACCAACACAAAGAACTTCAAAGAGTGCCCCAAAGTTTCTACCGGAGAATCAAGATGAAAACGTGTGCCAACCCCTATGCATAAGTTCACAAGGTCACGGAACTCGCAAGTTGATCACCAAAACATACATCAAGTGGATCACGTGAATATCCCATTGTCACAACAGATAAGCACATGCAAGACATACATCAAGTGTTCTCAAATCCTTATAGGCTCAACCTGATAAGATAACTTCAAAGGGAAAACTCAATTCATCACAAGAGAGTAGAGGGGGAGAAGCATCATAAGATCCAACTATAATAGCAAAGCTCGCGATACATCAAGAGCGTGCCGAATGAAGAACACAAGTGTGTGTGTGTGAGAGAGAGAGAGATCAAACACATAGCTACTGGTACATGCCCTTATCCCTGAGGGTGAACTACTCCCTCCTCGTCATGGAGAGCGCCGGGATGATGAAGATGGCCACCGGAGAGGGATTTCCCTCTCTGGAGAGGGATTTCCCTCTCCGGCAGGGTGCCGCAACGGGTCTAGATTGGTTTTCGTTGGCTACAGAGGCTTGCGGCGGTGGAACTCCCAATCTAGGTTTATTTCTGGAAGTTTGGGTATATATAAGAGGTGTTGGAGTCGGGAACAAGTCAGGGGGGTCCCCGAGGCGGCCACGAGGTAGGGGGCGCGCCCCCACCCTCGTGGGTGCCTCTGGACTCTTCTGGCCCATCTCCGGTACTCCGTGGGCTTCTTATGGTCCAAAAATTCTCTCTGTGAATTTTCATGTCAATTGGACTCCGTTTGGTTTTCCTATTCTGTAATACTCAAAAACAAGGAAAAAACAGAAACTGACACTGGGCTCTAGGTTAATAGGTTAGTCCCAAAAATCATATAAAATAGCATATAAATGCATATAAAACATCCTAGATGGATAATATAATTGCATGAAACAATCAAAACTTATAGATACGTTGGAGACATATCAAGCGCCTGACCTCGCTCCAGGCATGCTCGCGCCCCTTGTGGAGGCTCATGGAAGAACGAGGGGGTGACCTCTGCCTGCACCCAGACGCCTTGTCCGACGAGGAGCTGGACAAGGTCCTCCACCTCCTGGTTGCGGAGGATCATGGGTATCCGCCTGACACCCATCTTCCACTGTACCGCCACCCAGATGGGTTGAAGATCACTGCCGCCATGCTCGTCTTCAGCGAGTGCGGGCTCGTGCCGCCGGCGCCTACTGGGGCTCCAGAGGTGGCAGCCCCAGTGATGGTGTCCTATGGTGAGTCTGTCGAGGCTGACTCGGAGGCGACCCGAGAGGGGGCTGGGGAGACCTCTCCTGTCCACATGGCGAATCTCCCCCGCACCCTTCCTGAGAACGATGAGGCCAGCAAGCTCCCGGTGATGGAGTCGCTTATCTCCGCTGGGGTCACGATAAGGTCCG
>NC_057806.1:124144480-124201959 GCF_018294505.1 Triticum aestivum
CTGATCTCCTGAGGCGATGCTGCTGCTCCATTGTCAGCCAGCACCGATGCGGGTCTAGCTTCTACGCCCTTGCCAGCCCCTGGGGTTCGCGCGCCTGTGCTTCAGGTCAGGAAACCTTCGGGCTCGATGCTCCAGTAGAGGCAGAGGGTGTACGCCGCCGTGGATTAGTAAGCGCTTCATCCTAATCTTTTGTCCCTATCCTTGCTGCAGTTTCTTGACGTCTTCCTTGCACCGACAGGCCAACGTCGGTGGCGAAGAAGAAGAAGGAGGCGACCACAACCCCTGAAGCCCCACAGCCGGCTGCTGCCGCGCCTCCTCTAGCGCAGAGGGATAGTGGCGACTCCCGAGCCTCAGTGTCCCGGTCGTCCTCGCGAGATTCAAAGGCCCGACCTCAGGAGAAGACGATCTCCATGGCCAAGCCAGCTCCGGAGGCGCCTGCTCACGGCTTGCTTGCTGAGGCTCCGAAGGCTCGGGAGCCCCGGGCCTCCTCTCCTGCCGCCGACCTGCAGGCCCTGGAGCCGATGCTGCCTCCTCCTATTCATATCACGTTGCTGGGCCATGATCCTTATGCCTTGCCTGATGCTCTGGAGGAAGCTTTTTCCGCGCTGACCCAATTTCGGGACGATCTTTAGGGCGCTGACCATCGCTTGGCGTCGGGGCGCCTGGAGCTGATCTCGGGGTGGTTACGGTCCGATGTGTCCATGAGGGCGGCGTGGGGCCAGGCTGTGGCAGCTTCTAAGGAGGGTAAGCGGGCTGTCGACCTAGCTGCAGCCGCCCGCGAGGTGGCATTAAAGGATGCCGAGGATGCCAAGGAGCACTGCCGGGTGGCGGAAGCCGAGCTGGAGACCCTGCGCAATGAATGTGCTGCCGAAGCTCATCAGCACGAGGCACGGGAGGAGAAGCCGAAGGCTCGAGAAGACGCGATCGTCGGCCGTGACACAAAGCTGGAGCAGCTGGCGCGGGTGCAGGCCGTGGAGCGCCGCTACCTGGAGGAGCTGGAGAAGAAGGTGGAGGCGGAGAAGGCCTAGCTGGAGGCCAAGGCGAAGGTCCTTGCTGAAGATCGCGTGGCCTTCAAATCTCTTGAGATGAGGTCCCGTGAAGCTCTGCAGGAGCTCTATGAGAAGGGCTTGGAGAAGACGTTGATGACTGATGATGATGGGCCCGCCCAGCTACTCCCCCAACTTGTCACGGTGCTCGAGGATGTCGTCAACGGGATCGGCCCCATGGTGGAGGGGGAAGCCCGTGCACTCTCCTCATCAGCCCTAACGCGCGTCTTCAGCCACCTTCATCTTCGCGACCCCAGCGTCGACCCCGACGCCCTTCTCGAGCCCGTGGACGAGCGCCCATGGTGGAGGGGGAAGCCCTAACGCTGCCGAAGCCGTCAAGGGCCGGGTGGAGGCCCTATTGGAAAAATTCCTTGCCATCAACCCCGCGCCTCCAGCTGATGGTGCCGCCGACCCTGCGACCATGGCCGGCGGCATGGGCAACGGCAATGCTACGGACGGGGAGGCGCTCCCTGACAATGGCGCCCAAGGCTGAAGAGGAGGCTGGCCAGTGGACGGTGGTGCTCCTTCCCGTTTTTACTTTCCTGCAATATGCAACGTGCCTCGTGGAGGCGTCAAAATTTGTGTTTGGCATTGGAAGAACAATATGTCTTGTAATAATTTGTTAGGATTCCGCTATCTCCTTCCAGTTTGCTTGATGTTCTACGTCGGCAGGGCCCGGCCCTGCACATGCCTCAGCTGTGGTGGGTCGTCCGGATCACCAGGACGAGACCAAGGGGTGAGGGGCTACATGACCCATTAGGCTCCTGCGTCGCGATGCTCAGGAGTCCCCCTTGACACGAAATAGCCTGCGGAAAGAAAATGCAAAAGTAGGTCTTAGCGTTCTGCATCGGTAGGGCCTTACCCCGCGCATGCCTCAGCCACCGTTGGGTCATCCGGATCACTAGGATGAGACCAAGGGGTGAGGGGCTACGTGGCCAGTTAGGCTCCTAAGTCACGATGCTCATGAGTCCCCCTTGACGCGCAAACAGACCTCCATACCTGTCCTCGCCAAGGTCCCGCTCGGGAGAGGGGCGCGACAACCAGGTCCGGGGGACCTGGCAGGGTGGCGTACGCCAGGCGTGACCTGAGTGCAGCCCCCGTGCCCAGCCCCCTCGCGCGACTCTCCCGGGGGGAAGCGTTGCGACAAGGCTGGACACCGAGCCGGGTGGCTCCCTGAGGTTGATGCGGCCATGGGGCCGCCATAAGTTGTTTATTACCAGCGCGGAGCATAGCGCTTCCGCACTTGCACGGGCATAGCCGCTCCTCGACCGTGTCGACTGCCAGTGCGGAGCATGGTGCTTCCACTGGTGCGTGGGTGAGGGCTCCCTCTGAGTGGAGCCCCCAGTTCGTGTATAGCCCCGCCCTGACACGTGGGTTGCATGGCAGGGCCAGACGAGGTGTGTTTGGGCACTCATGAGCCAGCGAGGGACTCACGAGGCCCTACCTCAAGGCGGGTTGCACCTGACTTGAATCTTGATAGCTGTGGTGGTCCTGCGAGATGGTTAGATAACCTGCGCCGAATGAATTTCCTAAGGCAATCACATGAGAAGGCCAGACACCAATGACCCCGGGAGGTGACGTGAACGGGGCTAGCCCGCCAGATAGAGCTCGGTCGTTCTGTTTATCAATGCTACAGGGACGGACCCGAGCACAGACGCCATGCCCAGTCTTCTCATGCGAAAATCCTGAAGAAAGACACCCGGCGCGCGGCTCCCGTGGTAACGAGGCACCGGGTCGCGCACCCTAGCTCGTCCTCTCGCGATTAGCTCATCCGAGAACAAGGCACCAAGGACCATGGGAGGTGACGTACACAGGAGCTGGCTGCTACCTCTTGAGCATGCGTTGGTTTTCCCTTGAAGAGGAAAGGGTGATGCAGCAAAGTAGCGTAACTATTTCCCTCAGTTTTTTGAGAACCAAGGTATCAATCCAGTAGGTGATAACATGCAAGTCACCTAGTATCTGCACAAACAATCAAGAACCTCACAAGCAACCCGATAAAGGGGTTGTCAATCCCTTCACGGTCACTTGCGAAAGTGAAATCTGATAAAGATAGTAAGATAAATATTTTTGGTATTTTCGTTGTATAGATTGGAAAGTAAAGATTGCAAAATAGTAAATGAGATGCGATGTAAATAAAAAGAGATGCAATATAATAAGAAAGAGACCCGGGGGCCATAGGTTTCACTAGTGGCTTTTCTCATGATAGCATGTATTACGGTGGGTGAAAAAATTACCGGCGAGCAATTGATAGAAGAGCGCATAGTTATGAGAATATCTAGGCAATGATTATGAATATAGGCATCACATCCGTGTTAAGTAGACTGAAAGGATTTTGTAGCTACTACTATTACTCCACACATCGACCACTATCCAGCATGCATCTAGAGTATTAAGTTCATAAGAACAGAGTAATGCTTTAGGCAACATGACATGATGTAGAGGGATAAACTCAAGCAATATGATATAAACCCCATCTTTTTATCCTCGATGGCAACAATATAATATGTGCCTTTCTACTCCTACTATCACTGGGAAAGGACACCGCAAGATTGAACCCAAAGCTAAGCACTTCTCCCATTGCAAGAAAGATCAATCTAGTAGGCCAAACTAAACCGATAATTCGAAGAGACTTGCAAAGATATCAAATCATGCATATAAGAATTCAGAGAAGAACCAAATATTATTCATAGATAAACTTGATCGTAAATCCACAATTCATCGGATATCGGCAAACACACCGCAAAAAAGTATTACATCGAATAGATCTCCAAGAACATCGAGAAGAACTTTGTATTGAGAACCAAAGAGAGAGAAGAAGCCATCTAGCTAATAACTATGGACCTGAAGGTCTGTGTAAACTACTCACACATCATCGGAGAGGCTATGGTGTTGATGTAGAAGCCCTCTATGATCGAATCCCCCTCTAGCAGATCACCGGAAAAGGCCCCAGATGGGATGTCACAGGTACAAAAGGTTGCGGCAGTGGAAAAGTGGTTTCGTGGCTCCCCTGATGTTTTTAGGGTATAAGAGTATATATAGGCAAAAGAAGTATGTCTGTGGAGCTCCATGGGGCCCATGATAGTGGGGGGTGTGCCTACCCCCCTGGGCGCACCCACCTATCTCGTGGCTGCCTCGCGGACTTCCAGACTTCTTTTCCAAGTCTCCTGGATTACGTTTGTTCCAAAAAAGATCCTCACGAAGGTTTCATTCCGTTTGGCTTTTGTTTGATATTCCTTTTCTGCGAAACACTAAAATAGGCAAAAAAGAGAAACTGCAACTCGGCTTCCGGTTAATAGGTTAGTCCCAAAAATAATGTAAAAGAGCATATTAGAGCCCATTAAACATCCAAAACAGATAATATAATAGCATGGAATAATCAAAAATTATAGATACGTTGGAGACGTATCACTGGCCCGCAAGCCAGAGCTCAGCCTCTTGGGTTTAGCAACGCCACAGGGACGGACCCGAGCATAGACGTCGTGTCACATCCCTGCTTTTAGTCATGCATTAGGATTGGATGAACTTGTGAATCATGTTTAAATTTATTTTAAACTTGAAATGGGGCCTAATCAACCCCAACACCCCCCTGAAAATGCTAATTTCGAAGAATTGGAATTTCAATGAACCCAAGATGCCCTTCATAAAAGCCCACCATTTTTGGTTCTGGTTTAAACCTCTGCCAAAATGGTCTTGCAAATTATGGAGCCATTCTGGATTTTTGAACAAGGCATAAGTATTTGAATTTGGGCATTTTAAATACTATAAATGTTTTAAAGTGCTCAAATACTCTTGGAAGTATTTTTAGGCAGTTGAGAATATTTTCAAATGTGCCCCTGAATATTTCCAGGATTTTTAGAAATGGAATGGTATTTTAATCATTTCAATACACAGAGCAGAGCAAATAAAAAAGAGAAAACAAAAAGGAACAGAGGACTTACCTGCAAGCCCACCTAGCAGTCCCACCTACTGCCCAGCCCACCTCATGTGCCAGCGAGCTGCTTACACTCGCCAGCACAGACAAGCAGCTGCTCAACGGTGAGCACAGCATGCGTGCCACGCAGCTGCCCGCCGCCTCGCCGCTCCCCACGTCGAGCTGTCGCCCTGGGACGCACCCCCACCTCTCTCCCGAGCTCCCAAACACACTCGCTCTCTCTCTCTCTCTGGTTCCCTCTCTTGCCCTCCCCGATGTTGCCCGAGACGTCACCGTCGCCGCCGCTCATCGCAGCCGCGTCCAACACCGTCCCCGCGCCCTCTAACCATGTCCAGACGGTTTGCCGTCATCGACTACGTCGACTAGCCAAGACGCACGATGCCGGAGCCCCTGCAACATCGCCGTCGCCGTCGTCTTCAACCTCGGGCCGCCCGAGATCGCCGTCGCCATTCCGACCGCACCGAGCCCTCCCCGAGCTCGTTGACTCTCCCTGCGACTTCCCTGTGAGCTGCTGAACCTCCTCGTGCTTTTTGTTTCGCCCCTAGAACACCATAGACGCCGCGCCTCTTGTGCCCGAACGCGCCGCCGCCTGACCACGTCGCCGGCGATGCTCCGGTGACCATTTGGTCACGGGCTTGTGCCCGTCACACTCCCCGTGCGGTGTAGATGTTGTAGGTACTTTCACCATGCCGCCTAGGCCACTGCAGCCACACGCATGAGCTGTCCCGAGCTTCGGCCTCCGCCAAGCTCGTTGTCGGCGATGCTCCGGCCACTTCCCGGCCACGCCATCACCACGGCTGGATGTGGGCGAGCACCAACTGCCCGTAGCTGCTCTCCGCGCAGCAAATGGTTCCCTGTGGGCAAATCCAGCAGCACGCCGCCGCGTCTAGCCTCGCCGGCGGCTAAACGCCGGCAGGCGCTGACCGCTGACCGGCGAGGTTTGACCCCGCCGAGTCAGGTTGACTTCCCCCTCTCTCTCACTGACATGCGGGCCCCGCCCGATTAATTACTCGGTTAGTGCTAGTTAACTAGGTTAGTTTAACTAGTATAGTCACTGACTAGTGGGCCCTGCCGAGTTAATTAGACTAACTAAACGTAGTTAGTGCATAGAGTCACTGACCAGTGGGCCCCACTAGTCAGGTTTGGCTGGCCCTTGGCGCCTTTGACTCGCTGACGTCACAGTGACACAGTGCTGACGCAATTATTTAATTTCTGGATTTATTTTCCTATAGGAAATTCCAGAAAATAGCCTAAACTTCTAAAAATCATAGAAAATAAACCATAGCTCCAAATCAAACAAATTATATATGAAAAATGAGCAGAAAAATTCAATCTATCCATCTGTAATGGTTTCATGCATGACAAAACACTTTAACCTTGCTGTTTAGGTGAAACAAGCTAATACACTTATTATGCATAAGAACTTCAACTTTCATTTGAATATTTGATTCAAATGAACCCATTTCAACTTGTTTCACATTGCATTAGGAAGGACACATCATTTTGCCATGTCATAGCTTGCATCATATTGTTGCATATTGCCATGTGTTGATTATGTTCTATGTGTCCTTCGTGGTAGGTTCTGCCTCCGAGGATATCTCCGAGTATCCAACTGAAGGGCAGTACCCTACTACTACTCCATCAGGCAAGCAGCCCCATTGATCATATTGATACAATCCCATGTTCTTGCCTCTGCTCTCATTTACTGCATTAAGACAACAACGTTTCAAACTGCTGTGTGCTGTGGTAGTTGAACCCTTATCCTCTGCATGACCTGTCATTGCCATAGTAACTAGATGATACCCACTAGCATGTGTAGGAGTTGATTGAGCCATGTATGTGTTTCCTACCTTGCTATGCCTGCTATGCTTAGAGTTGTGTCAGGTCTGGTTCATCTCGGTGATGGGCTAGAGTGAAATGATTATGTCGGTAATGTGAAGAATGTGTTGAACATGATTTGGTAAAGGTATCGATGAGAGGCCATGTAGGAGTACATGGTGGGTTGTTTCATTGAGGCCGTCCGTAAGAACTGAGATCTGTATATGTGATTTAAGAATCAGCTACTACCATACATTGGGCCCGAAACCAATGGACCCTCTCGGCTTCTTAATCGCCCTAGTACTCTGTCCAGGAGTTGCAATTAGTTTCTGGTGTTCGTAGGTTATGTGTTGGCGGCCGTGCGTAGCACTGACCCTAGGGGTGGGCTATGATGCGGTAGATACACCGTGGCACGGTGTACCGAGTCACCCATTTGGTGTCTCGGGAACCCTGTTCATAGTGTTCGGGGCCTTATGTGGAAACCTCGGCCGGACTCCCTGCGGATGGAACATGGATAGGCGATGAACCTGGACTAGAGACTTGAGTGTTTAGGTAGGTCGTGGCTGACACCCTCGTTGGGCTTCCGCTTGAAGGCTGCTGAGTACATGTCGTGTAAACGACGATAAGTGGTGAGAGCGTGTATGAAGAAGTACACCCCTGCAGGGTTAACATCATCTATTCGAATAGCCGCGTCCGTGGTAAAGGACTACTTGGTTGCCTATATAGTTCATAGACAAGTTAATGGATACTACTAAAATACTCAAGATAAGTGTGAGTACCGAGGATGGCCCTCTCGTAGGATGACGAGGGAGAATCCCTGTTGGAGTATTGTGTTGGTGATTAGTGGACTCGTGTGCGAAAACTATTTTACTAGTGGTGTCTCATAGGATAGCTTAGCCAAGAGTCAAAGCTGGCTTGCTACAATAACTCCACCACCTTCTTGAGAATGAGCATGTATAGTAGGTTCTGATGTAAGACTTGTAGAGTACCTTTGTACTCATGTTTGCTTAATTACTGTTTTTAGATGACAACACCACCCCCTCTGCTGGGTTTTATGTAGACCTTGACATCGATGAGTGACTTGCCACCCAGGTGGTGATCCTGGCCATGGAGGTCCCTATGTAGATAGACAGGCTTCGAGAAGCCTTCTTTCTTTCTAGTGTCTGTACTCAGACTATTTGCTTCCGCATGTGCTTGTATGCTTGTATGACTTGAGTGTCGGGTCATGAGACCCCTACCTGTATGAACATGTTATGTATGGCTCTCTAGAGCCTTTAAATAAAGTACTTGAGTTGTAAAGTTTTGTTGTGATGCCATGTTTTATTTGCACATATCGAGCATATTGTGTGTATGATTGAAATGCTTGGTATGTGTGGGATCCGACAATCTAGTTGTTTATCCTTGGCAGCCTTTCTTATGGGGAAATGTAGTCTAGTGCTCCTCGAGCCATAGTAGTCCTCTATAGCCCGGTTCCCCGGAGTCCTGCTAGCCCAGCACTACTACTCAGGACACTTGACTGCCCGGCATGTGTTTCACTTCGTTCCTATGTCTGTCCCTTCGGGGAAATGTCACGCGGTGACTTCCAGAGTCCTGCCTAGCCTGCTACAGCCCAAGGTCCCCGGAGTCCTGTTAGCGCAGTGCTACAGCCCGGATTCACACGCTGATGACCAACATGTTCGATGTGATTCATGTATGCCTATCTCCATAGGACTGTGCCGCTTTGGGTTCACGAGTAGCCATGCCGGCCCGGGTTCTCTGTCATATGGATGCTAGCGACACTATCATATACGTGAGCCAAGAGGCGCAAACGGTCCCGGGCCATGGTAAGGCGACACCCGTGGGGATACCATGCGTGAGACCGCAATGTGATATGAGGTGTTACCGGCTAGATCGATGTGACTTGGAATCGGGGTCCTGACAGCGTTGGTGTCACAACCCTAGAATTTGTTTGTAATTAGTTGCATTTGAGAGCATCATGCATCATGTCTAAATTCTGAAAGTCAAATTGAGGAAAGTGAAAGCCTCATAAATCAATTTAAAAGAAGGGTAAGAACCCTTTAAATTGCATTCATTGTTTCCAAAATGCCTTCATAAATGTTTGATAATTTTGGCAAGGCTTTGAGACCAAACCAAAAATATTGAACATTTTTGTGGAATATTTTGGGCACTGAATTTAAATCACTATTCTATTTAAATTTGGAAATATACCCAAATTTATATGGGATATATTTCCAAATACCTCTGATATATTTTATGTGCTTTTGGAGAAGTACAATAAGCAACATAAAAATGGTCAGAGAATATTTTGCATTGTTTTGAATTCCTTTGAATTTGCAAAACAGTGGCAAAGTAATAAAAAAACAGAAATAAAAAAAGAAAGACCACGGACCAGTGGCAAAGTACCTGGGCCACTTACCTGTAACTGGCCCAGCTGCACCAGTCCAGCCCACCGGGGCAGAGCGGTTGTCTTCAACCTCTGCGAGTAGGTAGAGGCAAAGTAGCACGCGTGCACGCGCCCACGCGGAGGCATCCACCTCCTGCTTCGCGGTGGCAGCCTCCCCGACATCCTCGCGACGCCACAGAGATGCCCAGAGACCCCTGTCCTCTCTCTCCCTCGCCCGCAACCTCTCCCCTCCCCCTGCTCTCTCTCCCATGGCCGACCGAACAAGCCGGAGCGCACCGACGCCGTTCGCCGCGGCCACAACCACTCCCTCGCTCCCTCTCCACGACCCCGAGCTCCGCATCTTCGCCCTCCTTGTCCACGCCGAGCCAAACAACCGGGGGAGCACCGCATCGCCATCCCGGACGTCTTCTTCAACCTCGGTATCAGCGATCCCCGTCGCTTGATTCATCACCATCAGGCCGTTCCTGAGCCCGCTGAGACCGCCGTTCAACTCCCTGTGAGCTCCGCCATCGTTACCCACTCTTCCCAGCGTCGATTCCTTCCCGTAGCACCGTTCCCCGCCATGACCGAAGCTCACCGCCGCCTGGCTTTGTCGCCGCCTTGGCCTAAGCTCAAACCACCCGCGCTCTTGCACCGCATCACGCTCCCGGTGCCTCCAGGAGGCCGCCTAGCCTCTCTACTCGCTCCCCTGCTTGCTGCAGCCCTGCGCCCGCAACCAGCCAAGCTCCGGCCGCCGCCCAGCTCACTGCCGTCGCTGCCACCGGCCACCCCAGCTCGCTCCACGTGCTCCAGCAGATGCGCCTCACTCCCAGCGTTCCGTAGCTGCAAGCCGCGCATGAAACGATGCCCCATAGCGTGAGTCTGGCGAGCTCTCGACGTCGGTTTGGTCATCGTCGGCGTAGATCCGGTGATGATGACGTGGCAGATTAGTTTAGGCTAATGACGCAGTTGGTTACCACCTAGTGAGACTGACAGCAGGGCCCCGCTACCTAATTAACCTTAGATTAAGTTTCTGCTTAGTATTAACTAACCCCAGTGGCCCCACGCGTCAGCATTGACCATGTTGACGTGGCCATTGACTGGGCCCACACGTCAGCGACCCTAAATAGCACTGAGACACTGACCAGTGGGTCCCACTGGTCAGGTTTGACCTGGACGGCTCCTGTTGACCTGCTGACGTCAGCATGACCTAATGCTGATGCAGTAATACATTTTCTGGATTTATTAATAATTCAGAAAATTCCAGAAATTAGTATAAACTTCAAAAATTCATAGAAAATCAACCGTAGCTCCAAATGAAATATATTATATATGAAAAATGATCAGAAAAATTCAATCTATCCATCTGTACCATTCTCATGCATGTTTGAACAACTTAAATCCACTATATATATGACAATTTGAATTAATGGCATTTAAGAAAGCACATATGGAGTTTGAATTGAACCTAGTGTTCAAACCAACTCCATTTAACTTGTTGCTAGTTGCATTAGCTCAATCAACAACATATTGCCATGTCATGATCATGCATCATATTGTTGCATCGCATTGATTGTGTTCTTCCTTGTTTGCCGGTAATTGTCCCCTCTCAGTAGACGACGTTCCAACGATGAGATCGATGACACCGATGAAGAACTATACTATCTTCAGAAGTGCCAGGCAAGCAAAACCCCCTTGTTCATTCCTATACAATCCCACTCTCTCGCTCCTGCTCTCTTTTACTTTATTAGGATAACAACAATTCAACTATTACATGCTACGGTAGTTGAACCCCTTACCTTTGCATGACTTGTCATTGCCACAGTAAATAGATGAAACCCACTAGCATGAGAAGGAGTTGTTTGAGCCCTGGTGTGCCTACTCATTCATGCTTGTTTGTCATGCCTGCTACTGCTTAGAGTTGAGTCAGGTCTGATTCATCGGGAATGAATTGGAATGGTGATAAACATGTCCTACTGTGTGTGTGAGCTAAGTGTGTGAACACGATTTGGTAAAGGTAGCGGTGAGAGGCCATGTAGGAGTACATGGTGGGTTGTCTCATTGCAGCCGTCCTCAGGAACTGAGTTCTGTGTTTGTGATCCATGAATAGTTACTACCACACATTGGGTTCCGATAACTTGACCCCTCTCGACTTATTAATCAACTCGATCTCTGTCCAGGAGTTGCAACTAGTTTCTGGTGTTTGTAGGTAGTGTTAGTAGTCTACCAAGTGGCACCCGGTACAGGTGGGCTTGGGACAGACTAGGCACAATGGCACGGTGTACCAAGTGGCACCTGGATGGTGGGCTTGGGAACCCTGCACACATCGTTTGGGGCCGTGAGCGACACCCCGGCCGGATCTCCTTGTGGATGGAACCCGAATAGGCGATAAACCTGGACTAGAGACTTGTTGGTTAGTCAGGTCATGGCCGACTCCCTCGCCAGGCTTCTGCTTGAAGGTTTCCGAGATACACGATGTGTACATGGTGGTAAGTGGCGAGAGCGTGTGTGAAGAAGTACACCCCTGCAGGGTTATCATTATCTATTCGAATAGCCGGATTCCTCGGATATGGAAACTTGGACCCCTTGCATAGTTCATAGACAAGTGAAAGTGGATACTCTAAAACTCGCAAGATAAGCGTGAGTGCTATGGATGGCGTTCTCGCAGGGAGACGGGAGCGGATCCATAGTGCTGTATTGGTATGGTGAATTTGTGGACTCGTGTGTGCCACCTCAAAAGAGTTACTCGCAGTCGTGGTATAGGATAGCCACTGAGTCAAAGCTGGCTTGCTGCAGTCAAACTCCACCACCCCTTTATTGATACCGATGCATATGTAGCTAGTTCTGATGTAAGTCTTGCTGGGTACATTTGTACTCACGTTTGCTTATTTTATGTTTTTGCAGAGAGACTTCGGTCTCGCTAGTAGTTTCGTGTGGACTTCGACGTTTAGCTGGTTACCTCAGCTACGATCTTGTACCCTTGGGAGGGTCTTGTAGATAGTCAGGCTCCTCAGCCTTCTTCATTTTTAGTTGACTATACTCAGACAAGTTAAGCTTCCGCATGTGTTTTGGCTTGTATGCTCTGAATGTTGGGTCATGAGACCCATGTTTGTAATATCTCGCTCCTCGGAGCCTAATGAATATATACTTGAGTCATAGAGTTATGTTGTGATGCCATGTTGTATTTACACATATCGAGCATATTGCGTATGATTGAAATGCTTGGTATGTGTGGGATCCGACAACCTAGTTGTTTATCCTTGGTAGCCTCTCTTATGGGGAAATGTAGTCTTGTGCTTCCATGAGCTATAGTAGTCCGCTACAGCTCGGTTCACAGGAGTCCTGCTAGCCCAGCACTACTGCTCCAGAGCACTTGACTGGCCGGCATGTGATTCACTTCGTTCCTGTGTTTGTCCCTTCGGGGAAATGTCACGCGGTGACATCCGGAGTCCTGCCTAGCCTGCTATAGCCTGGGTTCCCGGATTCCTGTTAGCCCAGTGCTACAGCCCGGATTCACACGCTACTGACCGACATGCTCGATGTTGATTCATGTATGCCTGTCCCCGTAAGTTAGTGCCACTTTGGGTTCACGACTAGTCATGTCGGCCTGGGTTCTCTATCATATGGATGCTAGCGACACTATCATATACATGAGCCAAAAGGCGCGAACGGTCCCGGGCCATGGTAAGGCGACACCTATGGGAATAGCGTGCGTGAGGCCGCAAAGTGATATGAGGTGTTACAGGCTAGATCGATGTGACTTAGAATCGGGGTCCTGAGAACTTTGGTATCAGAGCCTGACTGCCTGTAGGATTACCAAGCCAAGCTGGTCGAAGTCGTGTCTAGAAATTCTTTAGTTATATAAGGGAATTGATTGTGGATGGGAACATAAGCCTCTTTTACTCCTTATCCTCATGACATTCTGATCCGAGTCATCTTATCTTTTCTACGGGGTTAAGAACTAGGCTTCTCTTCTATCTCTCAGGATGACGTGTTACTAAACTGTAGTTGCCTAGGATTGTTGAGTTCAAGCCTCAGTTCAGTTCCTACTACTTCCATATGTTCATAGCTGGTCTCAGAACCTTGATTTTGTGATGTTGAGTGGTTATGCCACCATTTTGCAGGATGTCTCAAATCATTTTGAGCATTTATAGCCGTTGTGCTGTCCGAGTCATCCCAGGTTTCTAAACAATCTGATGCATTTGCAAATCGCTTTCTCCTGTGTTCGATGTCTTTTTGGGCCAGTCTAACCACACTTTCCGGTGCATTGAGGTAATTTATTGCCTCGACATATATGTTGGAGTTATTATTACGACCCTAGGTGTCTTAGAACATTACCTAGTAATCTAGCCATGTTTTGTGTTCCCGGTGTGATGATTCTGGCCACCATTCTTGAAAGCATCCCGTGATGCCATTTAGTAGTAGGTATTCTATTCCTGGGTTCTTAACCCAAGATCCACTCTACTTACCTCGTGTTGATAGTGTTGCTCATACCTTTAGGATATTAGTAATCTTTGTGATAGTCTTCGAGGTCCATGGTATATCATTCTCCCAAATACCATGAACCATCATGGCAGAAGTTCTCTTGAACCAAAGATCACAACCAGGGTGCTCTTGAGGAGTACTCCATTCATATTGTGAATCTGCCAGTCCCTTTACTTCTGCATGGGTTATCCGGAAGAAATATGTTGAACTTGTTCAACATACTAATCTATGCATCCATAACTCAGAAAATCATATGTTCCTTGAGTTGTCCCTCATTAGTTGTTTTCTGACCCCCGACTATCAATTTGTAGTCAGGAGTAGTCGTGTTGTCGTGTTATCGATGTCTATTATTCTTGTGGTCCGACAAGCCATTCTATTCCGGAGTGACTAGGAGAAAACAAACTCACCTCATCCATTTCTTGGACTAGTCAATGTAGTTGTATTTCACAGATCAAATGCCAATCCAGCTTTTGCTTTGTTCTACCTTGGAGTGTTACCATATTTATGTCAAGAATGTCATGAGGATTGCACCACCTCTTATGAATTCTTGACGCAGTGATACTTCTCGCCATCATTATTCATTCCTCGGCCCCGTGTTGTTGTAACCGAAATGCCGACAAGTGAATTGTGATGTGTGTAATCAATACTCCGAGCAACTCGTTGCTTTGTAGTAAATGGAAAATATTCTCATTCTTAGAGTGTTGATTATTAAATCATCATCCTAAGATTGATCGTGCTACCTAGTCCTTATTTCAGGTGCACTCTTCGATCAATGAGTTATGATTGTGTCAATCCCTCGCTCTTTTGATCATATCGTCTTGCCTTGAAAAACAAGATTGTTCTCGAGCTTAGTAACATATCGGTGGTTCGTGATTTTCCGAATGTCTTCTCGGAAGTGTTACCAGGTTGTCACATGACCGCTATGTTGAGTTCGTGATCAAGTTGGTTTCTTGTAACCAGCCCTTATCCAAGAATCTGTGTTGGATACCCCTGAGCTAGTTGGTTAAGCTAAACAACAACTTGGAGAGTTGGAAGATAAAAGCTTGTCTGACTTAGTTCGTGTTAAGGGATATCTTTTGTGTGTATGTGTGTTGAACAAAGATGATATCTTCATTGATTGGTCCTCGTGATCAGTTGTTGGATCTATTATCTTGTCCAAACTTTTATTTGAGTGTGGGCTATCGTCAAATCAAAACAGAACCAACGATATTCGTAATGTTGTCTTACTCGTGGTTGATCCCTCAAGCATACACCATTACATATTTTGGTCTGACCGATGCTATCACCTTGTTCACATAATTGTGGAAATCCATTTATATGGAAACCTGGATGAATTGTTGTTGAGCCCATCGACAACATCCCTATCTTGTCCATGACTTTGTTGGACATTAAGCTAGTGTTGGAAACTTATGTAAGCATTTTCTTCGTGTCCCATTCATGAAGTATATGTTTGGTGTAAGAAGTGACTTCCTCTAATTCATGTGCATCTAATGCAAGTTGCCGCCATGAATTCGAGAAAGTTTGTTTTACCTCCTCTAGAATCATCCCAAATCAGTCATGCATACATGCAAAGTATTCTGTGGTTTGGAGACTTGCAACCTTCATTCTATATGTGTCCCTAGCACATCAAGCCACTGATTGATTTGTTCAAGGATAAGAAGTTCCTTTTTAAGAGCTAACCCGGGCTTAATCAAGGATTTTGCTATCTGCAATGATGGTTCCCCACCTGAACTCAGTAGTGTTTCGTTGTAAGACTACTACGTGGTCATGCTTGTCTGGGACAACGTGTTCACATGTTTGTAGAAGAACCAGCTCATGTTTTGGAGCTTACCACCATAGTCCATTTCCCGATAATCCTGCAACGTCATCTCGTCAACTTGTGTTGCAAACTTTCATTTTTCTCTCTAGACTTGATGAGTCTGGAATATCCTGACACCAACCAGATCTGAATCTCGGGAAGATATGATGGTTGGAGCATTTCCCAAGAACTATAATATTGGTCTCTCTGTAACCGGTAAAGTGGATGTCGTGGCCGACACACCCAGCCGGAAGACCTATTATTGTAGTGTTTTGATTGAGGAAGTTAGCTACCTTCCCATAAGGATTTCATAGGATTTACTTCCATAGTTATTCCTTATGGATTCTTGTGCTCCCGAAGTCCGACCTTTTACTTGATGTCATAGGTACCTAACCATATGTATAAATGGGTTACGGTAGCACATCAAGGAGAACATTAGAAGCGGAGTGCTAAGTGTCTCTCGGTTGATCATCAGATTTTGTTTCCTTGGCCTCGCTAAAGAGAAATCTGAGAAGGTGTTATCTCCCTTTGCATCTGCATCATCCATCACTATTCATCATGGTAGTATGTTGTGTTGCCAGGATCCTTGACACAGATGTTGGTAGAACCTTGATGATTATGGAAATGCTCAAGTTCTTGAGAGCACGTGCAAGCAAAATCATCCCTTGCGTTGTCTTCAACAAAGTAGTCCACATCATCCATTCCAGTCTGGGTATGCCATCCCTTCTTACCCCGCCAAACGATTGTTGTGATTTGCCTTAGGCTGGTATAAAGAGTTTCAATGATCTTTGTATCAAAAGTAATTCTTTTTGCCATTTAAGGGAATAGCTCTACGAGTCACCTCCCTAAGGTGTCATGTTATGAAATCGTGGTAACTATCTCCTTGCTACTTTGAAACCATGCACCATCTTACTCAAGAGTGGAATTGTTGCCTACCAACTTGAACCTTCGTCATCTGTTCTTCCATCCCTCTCGATGTGTTTTTCGTGTCTCGGCTCAAGAGGTGTTTCAACATCTCACTCCATGAGTTGATCATGATTTGCTCGATCTTTGAGAAGATCAATTCCTGTTGAGTTTCCTTCCGTCGTCATCATGTTGGATGAAGAGCTCAAATGCAAAGACGTCAAGATCAATTGGAGAAATGAATCAACATCTTCGAGAAGGGAAATCGGATCATGAAGATCGTGTTAGCGTTGTGACCCCTCTGTCTTCTTACCTCACGTCTTGAATCTCCTGACGAGATTCTTGTTTAGTGGGGGTGAGTTGTCACAGCCCTAGAATTTGTTTGTAATTAGTTGCATTTGAGAGCATCATGCATCATGTCTAAATTCTAAAAGTCAAATTGAGGAAAGTGAAAGCCTCATAAATCAATTTAAAAGAAGGGCAAGAACCCTTTAAATTGCATTCATTGTTTCCAAAATGCCTTCATAAATGTTTGATAATTTTGGCAAGGCTTTGAGACCAAACCAAAAATATTGAACATTTTTGTGGAATATTTTGGGCACTGAATTTAAATCACTATTCTATTTGAATTTGGAAATATACCCAAATTTATATGGGATATATTTCCAAATACCTCTGACATATTTTGTGTGCTTTTGGAGAAGTACAATAAGCAACATAAAAATGGTCAAAGAATATTTTGCATTGTTTTGAATTCCTTTGAATTTGCAAAACAGTGGCAAAGTAATAAAAAAACAGAAATAAAAAAAGAAAGACCACGGACCAGTGGCAAAGTACCTGGGCCACTTACCTGTAGCCGGCCCAGCTGCACCAGTCCAGCCCACCATGGCAGAGTGGTTGTCTTCAACCTCTGCCAGTAGGCAGAGGCAAAGTAGCACGCGTGCACGCGCGCACGCGGAGGCCTCCACCTCCTGCTTTGTGGTGGCAGCCTCCCCGACATCCTCGCGACGCCACGGAGATGCCCAGAGACCCCTGTCCTCTCTCTCCCTTGCCCGCAACCTCTCCCCTCCCCCTGCTCTCTCTCCCATGGCTGACCGAACAAGCCGGAGCGCACCGACGCCGTTCGCCGCGGCGACAACCACTCCCTCGCTCCCTCTCCACGACCCCGAGCTCCGCATCTTCGCCCTCCTCGTCCACGCTGAGCCAAACAACCGGGGGAGCACCGCATCGCCATCCCGGACGTCTTCTTCAACCTCGGTGCCGGCGATCTCCACCGCTTGATTCATCACCATCAGGTCGTCCCCGAGCCCGCTGAGACCGCCGTTCGACTCCCTCTGAGCTCCGCCGTCGTTACCCACTCTTCCCCGCGTCGATTCCTTGCCGTAGCGCTGTTCCCCGCCATGACCGAAGCTCACCGTCGCCTGGCTTTGTTGCCGCCGTGGCCTAAGCTCAAACCACCCGTGCTCTTGCACCGCATCACGCTCCCGGTGCCTCCAGGAGGCCGCCTAGCCTCTCTACTCGCTCCCCTGCTTGCTGCAGCCCCGCGCCCGCAACCAGCCGAGCTTCGGCCGCCGCCCAGCTCACTGCCGTCGCTGCCACCGGCCACCCCAGCTCGCTCCACGTGCTCCAGCAGATGCGCCTCACTCCCAGCATTCCGTAGCTGCAAGCCGCGCATGAAACGATGCCCCATAGCGTGAGTCTGGCGAGCTCTCGCCGTCGGTTTGGTCATCGCCGGCGTAGATCCGGTGATGATGACGTGGCAGATTAGTTTAGGCTAATGACGCAGTTGGTTACCACCTAGTGAGACTGACAGCAGGGCCCCGCTACGTAATTAACCTTAGATTAAGTTTCTGCTTAGTATTAACTAACCCAGTGGCCCCATGCGTCAGCATTGACCATGTTGACGTGGCCATTGACTGGGCCCACACGTCAGCGACCCTAAATAGCACTGAGACACTGACCAGTGGGTCCCACTGGTCAGGTTTGACCTGGACGGCTCCTGTTGACCTGCTGACGTCAGCATGACCTAGTGCTGATGCAGTAATACATTTTCTGGATTTATTAATAATTCAGAAAATTCCAGAAATTAGTATAAGCTTCAAAAATTCATAGAAAATCAACCGTAGCTCCAAATGAAATATATTATATATGAAAAATGATCAGAAAAATTCAATCTATCCATCTGTACCATTCTCATGCATGTTTGAACAACTTACATCCACTATATATATGAAAATTTGAATTAATGGCATTTAAGAAAGCACATATGGAGTTTGAATTGAACCTAGTGTTCAAACCAACTCCATTTAACTTGTTTCTAGTTGCATTAGCTAAATCAACATCATATTGCCATGTCATGATCATGCATCATATTGTTGCATCGCATTGATTGTGTTCTTCCTTGTTTGCCGGTAATTGTCCCCTCTCAGTAGACGACGTTCCAACGATGAGATCGATGACACCGATGAAGAACTATACTATCTTCAGAAGTGCCAGGCAAGCAAAACCCCCTTGTTCATTCCGATACAATCCCACTCTCTCTCTCCTGCTCTCTTTTACTTTATTAGGACAACAACGATTCAACTATTACATGCTGCGGTAGTTGAACCCCTTACCTTTGCATGACTTGTCATTGCCACAGTAAATAGATGAAACCCACTAGCATGAGTAGGAGTTGTTTGAGCCCTGGTGTGCCTACTCATTCATGCTTGTTTGTCATGCCTGCTACTGCTTAGAGTTGAGTCAGGTCTGATTCATCGGGAATGAATTGGAATGGTGATAAACATGTCCTACTGTGTGTGTGAGCTAAGTGTGTGAACACGATTTGGTAAAAGTAGCGGTGAGAGGCCATGTAGGAGTACATGGTGGGTTGTCTCATTGCAGCCGCCCTCAGGAACTGAGTTCTGTGTTTGTGATCCATGAACAGTTACTACCACACATTGGGTTCCGGTAACTCGACCCCTCTCGACTTATTAATCAACTCGATCTCTGTCCAGGAGTTGCAACTAGTTTCTGGTGTTTGTAGGTAGTGTTAGTAGTCTACCAAGTGGCACCCGGTACAGGTGGGCTTGGGACAGACTAGGAACAGTGGCACGGTGTACCAAGTGGCACCCGGATGGTGGGATTGGGAACCCTGCACACATCGTTTGGGGCCGTGAGCGACACCCCGGCCGGATCTCCTTGCGGATGGAACCCGAATAGGCGATAAACCTGGACTAGAGACTTGCTCGTTAGTCAGGTCGTGGCCGACTCCCTCTCCAGGATTGGGAACCCTGCACACATCGTTTGGGGCCGTGAGCGACACCCCGGCCGGATCTCCTTGCGGATGTGTACATGGTGGTAAGTGGCGAGAGCATGTGTGAAGAAGTACACCCCTGCAGGGTTATCATTATCTATTCGAATAGCCGGATTCCTCGGATATGGAAACTTGGACCCCTTGCATAGTTCATAGACAAGTGAAAGTGGATACTCTTAAACTCGCAAGATAAGCGTGAGTGCTATGGATGGCGTTCTCGCAGGGAGACGGGAGTGGATCCATAGTGGTGTATTGGTATGGTGAATTTGTGGACTCGTGTGGGCCACCTCAAAAGAGTTACTTGCAGTCGTGGTATAGGATAGCCACTGAGTCAAAGCTGGCTTGCTGCAGTCAAACTCCACCACCCCTTTATTAATACCGATGCATATGTAGCTAGTTCTGATGTAAGTCTTGCTGGGTACATTTGTACTCACGTTTGCTTATTTTATGTTTTTGCAGAGAGACTTTAGTCTGGCTAGTAGTTTCGCGTGGACTTCGACGTTTAGCTTGTTACCTCAGCTACGATCTTGTACCCTTGGGAGGGTCTTGTAGATAGTCAGGCTCCTCAGCCTTCTTCATTTTTTGTTGACTGTACTCAGACAAGTTAAGCTTCCGCATGTGTTTTGGCTTGTATGCTCTGAATGTTGGGTCATGAGACCCATGTTTGTAATATCTCGCTCCTCGGAGCCTAATGAATATATACTTGAGTCATAGAGTTATGTTGTGATGCCATGTTGTATTTACACATATCGAGCATATTGCGTATGATTGAAATGCTTGGTATGTGTGGGATCCGACAACCTAGTTGTTTATCCTTGGTAGCCTCTCTTATGGGGAAATGTAGTCTTGTGCTTCCATGAGCCATAGTAGTCCGCTATAGCCCGGTTCACCGGAGTCCTGCTAGCCCAGCACTACTACTCCAGAGCACTTGACTGGCCGACATGTGATTCACTTCGTTCCTGTGTCTGTCCCTTCGGGGAAATGTCACGCGGTGACATCCGGAGTCCTGCCTAGCCTGCTACAGCCCGGGTTCCCGGAGTCCTGTTAGCCCATTGCTACAGCCCGGATTCACACGCTGCTGACCGACATGCTCGATGTTGATTCATGTATGCCTGTCCCCGTAAGTTAGTGCCACTTTGGGTTCACAACTATTCATGTCGGCCCGGTTTCTCTGTCATATGGATGCTAGTGACACTATCATATACTTGAGCCAAAAGGCGCAAACGGTCCCGGGCCATGGTAAGGCGACACCCGTGGGAATACCGTGCGTGAGGCCGCAAAGTGATATGAGGTGTTACAGGCTAGATCGGTGTGACTTAGAATCGGGGTCCTGATAACTCTGGTATCAGAGCCGGACTGCCTGTAGGTTCGTTGAGCCAAACTGGTCGATGTTGAGTCTAGAAATGCTTTAGTTATATGTAGGGGAATTGATATTGGGAGGGAACGTAAGGCTCTTTTTACTCCTTTACCTTATGCCCTCTGATCTGAGTCATTCTCTTCTCTTTCCATGTGGGTTAAGGACTAGGCTCTCTTCTTCTATCAAGTTCACGTGTTACTAATCCGTAGTAGCTTATAGGATTGTTGTTACCAGCCTCAGTACAATTTCTACTACTTTTAGTATGTTGCCAGTTGAATCAGAACCTTGATATGATGTTGTTGAGTGGTATTGCAAACTGTTGTGGATGTCTCAAATCTTTTTCTGAGCATTTACAGCCGTTATGCTGTTCGATTTCCCCTAGAAAATTCTAATGCCTTTGCATTATTCTGTGCTTTCAGATGGCCACCCGTTCGTAGAACCAAGTGGTTCGTCTGACCCGGTGCCTCGATGTGCCCGGCCACACGGCCATGTTGGTTCGAGTGATGGTCCAGTCAGGCTATCGGTGGTATCCGGAATATACCGTCGAGGAGCAGTTCAGAGACTTCAACCAGAGCCAGTACCTCTGTACCGTCAAGATATACCCCACTTATCCTGGAGACACTGAGCCCCTTCACTGTTCCTATGGACTTGGGGTCACTATTGAGATGTCTGTGCAGGATGCAACCTATTTAATGATGACTATCATTCGAGCCAGGACTGCCTTGCTACAGAACACCGATTTCCATTACATGCCAGCCTCACTTCGTGTAGCACAGGGGTACTATCAGGCTTTGTACTATGACTCTTCACATGAGGAGTCACTACTCCGCACCACTACCTAGATGCTCAAGGATAAGGACCGCGAAAATCGGGCCTTGTGTATGGAGCTTTTCCACACTCGTTCTGATCATTGGGCCACTTTGACTCGGTTTGCACCTGCGGTGCAAGCAGGATACATGGACATGAGGGACTTGTACCCTGTACGGTCTGGATTGCCAGATTGTATGGAGTGGCGCGATGTAGGAGGCATCACCCCTGCTCGTGGTCCCCGTCTGCCACCACCTGTGGGACTGAGGCCACATCCGAGTCCCTATGGTCCGCAGGCTCCGCAGGACCGTCTGTTCCTAGATGATCATGTTCCACTTCCAGGCTTTGGTGGCGACTTCTATGAGGATTACTACGGAGCTGTTTAAGCTAGTAGTAGTTTCACTAGTATGGTAAAAGTTGTATTCTCCAAAGTCCTGCGTGACCTGTGGGATACAACTTGGTGTGTATCACGCTACGGAGGTGTAGAAAAATAATGTATAGGAGCTTGGAATGCCTTCGATGAGATGTAATGTCTTCCACCGTAGTTGTACTCTAGCCTGGGCTTGTACTAAACTATGCACGGTGTGTATGACCAATGGTATATATATGGCAGTTTCTATATTACCATGCCGTGCAATGAACATCTTAGCATTCCATGTTATCCATTACATTCTACACTTCCTTGCTAAGTTTGTTCCATCCTTATCTAAACCGTTGTCTTGTTTTCTCCTAGGATGGTCAACACCCGCAGCAACCCTGCTGCCCCGGAGCAGGGGGAAGCCAGTACAGTTAGGGGTGAAAATCTGCCTCACTCGCCTTCTCTGGCCGAAGTGATGCTGGAGGCGGAAAGAAACAAGCATGAGACTAACCGCTTGCTGGAGCGGATTGAGCAGAACACTGCACGCCATCAGCGAAATGACTTGGTGTCAATCAATGACTTCATCAAGTTGTACCCACCAAAGTTCAATCATTCCGTCGAGCCCCTCGACGCGGATAACTGGCTCCGCAGCATCACACACAAGCTACGTTCTCCTAACATAGCCGAAGCTGATAAGGTTACCTATGCTGCCTATCACCTCGAAGGCCCTGCTAGCCTTTGGTGGGAAAACTTTGAAGCTATGCGCCCGGTCGGCCAAATCACTACTTGGGCTGAATTCAGCGAGGCTTTCTGTGAGCATCACATCCTGGAAGGTCTCATAGATCGCAAGAGGGAAGAGTTCTGCAATTTCACCCACGGAAGACTGATTGTGGATGCATATAGTCGTGAATTTGGGAATCTGGCACGATATGCTCCTGAAGAGGTATCCACCAACGCTAAGAAGCAGGCAAGGTTCCGCAAGGGACTTAGCCCTGAGCTTCGCCGCAATCTTCGTCTGCACGAGTGCACCTCCTTTCAGAAGTTGGTCAATAAAGCCATCAGTGTTGAGACAGGCCAGTCTGACTATGACGCTTCACGGAAGCACTCTTGTGATTTTGGCTCTTCATCCGGCTCTGGATCTCAGAAGTGCCGGGTGTGGATTCCAAGCACAGCACTGCCACCCAGGTTCATTCCGAGGCCATCCTTTGAGGTGCCTCGCCCCAACCAGCAGTTTGCTCCGTCCAAGCCCTATGGTGGCCCCGCTGCTAATCTGCTCCACGCCCCAATGTCATGACATGTTTCAAGTGTGGAGAGCTGGGTCACTATAGTCGAGAGTGTCCCCAGAACAACAACCCCAATCAGTCTGGAAAGTCCGTTGGTCATGGTAAGCCAGCGGGAAAGACATTTTACGCCAAGCCAGTCACCACTGCACGTGGCCATGTCAACTATGTCTCAGCTGAGGAGGCTCATGATGATCCTAACGTCGTCCTTGGTACGCTCCTTGTTAATTGCCATCCGACATCTGTTCTTTTCGATACTGGAGCATCTCATTCATTCATATCTAAGAACTATGCTCGATTGCATAACACAACATTCTGTGACATGCCCACTTCCATGGTAATTCAAACTCCGGGTTCCAAATGGCAAATTTCTAGAGTAAGCCATGGGAATGAAATTCTTGTCGATAGACTTGTCTTCGTTGCATCTTTAATAGCTCTCAAGTCCTCGGACATAAATATCATCTTGGGTATGGACTGGATGTCAGCTCATTATGCTAAGATTGATTGTGCCACTAGAACCGTTCAACTTACTCATCCATCGGGCAAGACAGTCAATGTCTTAACTCGAGTGGCCAAGCGCCAGCTTTACTCTCTAAATGCCAACCATCCTTCCAGACCTTGAAGATATTCCGGTAGTCCGAGACTTTCCGGATGTCTTTCTAGAAGAATTGCCAGGTGTTCCACCTGACAGGGATGTCGAGTTTGTGATAGACCTTGTTCCAGGAACCGTCCCAATTTCTAGGAGACCCTATAAGATGGCACCCTTAGAACTAGCTGAGCTTAAGAACCAACTCGATGAGTCCTTGAAAAAGGGTTTCATCCGTCCTAGTTCCTCTCCTTGGGCTTGCCCCGTCCTCTTCGTCAAGAAGAAGGATGGAACAAATCGGATGGTTGTAGATTACCGACCTGTCAACTTGGTCACTATCAAGAACAAGTATCCGCTTCCCAGGATCAACGATATGTATGATCAGCTCGCTGGATCCTCAGTCTTTTCCAAGATGGATTTGAGGTTGGGCTACCATCAAATCAAAATCAGAAATGGGGACATTCCCAAAACGGCCTTCGTTACTCGTTATGGCCAATACGAGTACACCATCATGTCCTTCGGTTTAACCAATGCCCCAGCCACTTTCTCTCGGTTAATGAACTCAGTCTTCATGGAGTATTTGGATAAATTCGTCGTGGTATACCTCGATGATATACTCATCTACTCCAAGAATGAAGAGGAACATGCCGAACATCTAAGGCTGGTATTGACGAAACTTCGAGAGCATTGCCTTTATGCCAAATTCTCCAAGTGTGAATTTTGGTTGCCAGAAGTGACCTATCTAGGCCATGTAATCTCCGATAAGGGTATTGCTGTCAACCCCGAGCGAGTTCAAGCCATCCTTGATTGGACTCCACCTGAGATGGTCAAGCAGGTTCGGAGCTTCCTTGGCTTAGCGAGCTATTGCCGCCGCTTCGTCGAGAATTACTCCAAGGTTACTAAACCTCTAACTGAACTCCTCAAGAAAGATAAAAAGTTCGAGTGGACCCCACAGTGCGAGTTCAGCTTTCAGGAACTGAAAAGACGCCTGACATCTGCTCACATACTGGTACCACCAGATTTATCCAAAGACTTTATTATCTATTGCGACGCCTCGCGACAAGGACTAGGTTGCATACTCATGCAAGATCGTCAGGTAATTGCCTATGCTTCATGGCAATTACACCCACATGAGGAAAATTATCCCACACATGATCTAGAGCTTGCAGTTGTAGTCCATGCACTTAAAACTTGGCGACATTACCTCCTCGGTAATCGTTGTGAGGTCTTCACCGATCACCAAAGTTTGAAATATATCTTCACCCAACCGGATTTGAATCTCAGGCAAAGACGTTGGGTCAAGTTGATCTCGGATTATGACCTAGGAATAACTTATACCCTGGGCAAAGCCAATGTCATGGCTGATGCGCTAAGTCGTAAATCTTATTGTAACCACCTTATGTTACAACAGAGTCAACCACTTCTCCACGAGGAATTTCGTAAGCTTAATCTTCACATTGTTCCTCGAGGATTCCTATCCACCCTCGTGGCGAAACCTACCCTTACGGATCAGATCATCAAGGCACAGAAGGTAGATCCGGGAATCTCCCGTATTAAGAGAAACATTAAGAAAGGAGTCGTGAATTGTTTCTCCGTTGATGATCAAGGTGTCGTATACATTGGAAACCGCTTAGTGGTTCCCAAGGCACGAAACCTGAGGCAGCTGATCCTTAAGGAAGCTCATGAATCCCCTCTCACCATTCATCCCGGTAGTACTAAGATGTATCAAGACCTACGCCAGAGGTTTTGGTGGACTAGGATGAAGAGAGAAATTGCTCAATATATTGCTAGTTGCGACGTCTGTCATCGTGTTAAAGCAGAGCATCAACGGCTTGCTGGCACCCTTCAACCTTTGGCTATTCCTGAGTGGAGATGGGATAAAATCAGTATGGATTTCATTACTGGGTTTCCCAGGACCAAGAGGGGGAATAATGCTATCTTCATCATGATCGATCGTCTTTCCAAAGTAGCCCATTTCCTACCTGTTCGTGAGAGTATCACCGCTAGCCAGCTAGCTGACTTATACATTTCCCGAATAGTGTCTCTTCATGGTGTCCCATTGGAAATTAACTCAGACCGTGGGAATCTATTCACCTCTCGATTTTGGGAAAGTTTCCAAAATGCTATGGGAACTCGTCTCTCTTTTAGCACCGCCTTCCATCCTCAATCAAGTGGTCAAGTAGAGCGAGTCAATCAAATTCTGTAAGATATGCTCCGAGCTTCTGTCATCTCATTCGGAATGGGTTGGGAGAAATGCCTTCCATTCGCGGAGTTTGCTTATAACAATAGTTATCAAGCTAGCTTGGGCAAAACTCCTTTCGAAGTTCTTTATGGATGAAAATGTTGAACGCCTCTTAACTGGTCAGAAACCGGGGAAAGACAACTCTTTGGCCCGGATATGATTCAGGAAGCAGAAGAGCAGGTTCGCGTTATTCGTGAGAAATTGAAAACAGCCCAATCTTGTCAAAAGAGCCAATATGATCATAAACATAAGCTCATGACTTATGAAGTCGGCGAGAAGGCTTACCTTCGGGTTACTCCGTTAAATGGAACCCATCGTTTCGGTATCAAAGGCAAATTGGCTCCTCGTTACATTGGACCCTTTCGCATTCTTGCCAAACGAGGGGAAGTTGCCTACCAATTGGAACTACCTCCGCATCTTTCCAGAGTTCACGATGTCTTCCACATTTCTCAACTCAGGCGTTGCTTCGCGGATCCTATCCGTGGAGTGGACCACGAAACGCTTGATCTACAAGATAACTTCTCATATCGGGAATATCCTGTTCGTATCCTTGATCAAGCCGAGTGTACCACTCGATGCCATAACATAAAGTTTCTCAAGGTTTAATGGTCACACCATTCCGAGAAAGAAGCCACTTGGGAACGGGAGGATCGTCTTCGACTCGAGTACCCCACCTTCTTCCCAACAGATCCTGAATCTCAGGACGCGATTCTTATGAGTGGGGGTGAGTTGTCACATCCCTACTTTTAGTCATGCATTAGGGTTGGATGAACTTGTGAATCATGTTTAAATTTATTTTAAACTTGAAATGGGGCCTAATCAACCCCAACACACCCCCTGAAAATGCTAATTTCCAACAATTGGAATTTCAATGAACCCAAAATGCCCTTCATAAAAGCCCACCATTTTTGGTTCTGGTTTAAACCTCTGCCAAAAATGGTCTTGCAAATTATGGAGCCATTCTGGATTTTTGAACAAGCCATAAGTATTTGAATTTGGGCATTTTAAATACTATAAATATTTTAAAGTGCTCAAATACTCTTTGAAGTATTTTTAGGCAGTTGAGAATATTTTCAAATGTGTCCTTGAATATTTCCAAGATTTTTAGAAATGGAATGGTATTTTAATCATTTCAATACACAGAGCAGAGCAAATAAAAAAGAGAAAACAAAAAGGAACAGAGGACTTACCTGGAAGCCCACCTAGCAGGCCCACCTACTGCCCAGCCCACCTCCTGTGCTAGCAAGCTGCTTGCACTCGCCAGCACAGGCAAGCAGCTGCTCGACGGCGAGCATAGCATGCGTGCCACGCAGCTGCCCGCCGCCTCGCCGCTCCCCTCGTCAAGCTGTCGACCTGGGACACACCCCCGCCTCTCTCCCAAGCTCCCAGACACACTCGCTCTCTCTAGTTCCCTCTATCGCCCTCCCCGATGTCGCCTGAGACGTCACCGTCGCCGCCGCTCGTCGCAGCCGCATCCAACGCTGTCCACGCGCCCCCTCACTGTGTCCGGACAGTTCACCATCATCGACTACGTCGACTAGCCAAGCCGCACGACGCCGGAGCCCCTGCAACATCGCCGTCGCCGTCGTCTTCAACCTCGGGCCGCCCGAGATCGCCGTCGCCATTCCGACCGCACCGAGCCCTCCCCGAGCTCGCTGACTCTCCCTGCAGCTTCCCTATGAGCTGCTGAACCTCCCCGTGCTTTTCGTTTCGCCCCTAGAACACCATAGACGCCGCGCCACATGTGCCCGAATGCGTCGCCGCCTGACCACGTCACCGGCGATGCTCCGGTGACCATTTGGTCACGGGCTTGTCCCAGTCACACTCCCCGCGCGGCGTAGATGCTGTAGGGGCTTTCGCCACGCCGCCTAGGCCACTGCAACCACGCGCACGAGCTGACCCGAGCTTCGGCCTCCGCCAAGCTCGTCGCCGGCGATGCTCCGGCCACGCCATCACCACGGCTGGATGCGGGCGAGCACCAGCTGCCCGTAGCTGCTCTCGGCACAACAAATGGTGCCCTGTGGGCAAATCCTGCAGCACGCCGCCGCGTTTGGCCTCGCCGACGGCTAAACGCCGGCAGGCGCTGACCGCTAGCTGGCGAGGTTTGACCCCATCGAGTCAGGTTGACTTCCCCTTCTCTCTCACTGACATGCGGGCCCCAGCCGATTAATTACTCTGTAGATCTAGTTAACTAGGTTAGTTTAACTAGTATAGTCACTGACTAGTGGGCCCTGCCCAGTTAATTAGAGTAACTAAACGTAGTTTGTGCACAGAGTCACAGACCAGTGGGCCCCACTAGTCAGGTTTGACTGGCCCCTGGCGCCTTTGACTAGCTGATGTCACAGTGACGCAGTGCTAATGCAATTATTTAATTTCTGGATTTATTTTCCTATATGAAATTCTAGAAAATAGCCTAAACTTCTAATAATCATAGAAAATCAACCATAGCTCCAAATCAAACAAATTATATATGAACAATGATCAGAAAAATTCAATCTATCCATCTGTAATGGTTTCATGCATGACAAAACACTTTAACCTTGCTGTTTAGGTGAAACAAGCTAATACACTTATTATGCATAAGAACTTCAACTTTCATTTGAATCTTTGATTCAAATGAACCCATTTCAACTTGTTTCACATTGCATTAGGCAAGACACTTCATTTTGCCATGTCATAGCATGCATCATATTGTTGCATATTGCCATGTGTTGATTATGTTCTGTGTGTCCTTCATGGTAGGTTCTGCCTCCAAGGATATCTCCGAGTATCAAACTGAAGGGCAGTACCCTACTACTACTCCATCAGGCAAGCATCCCAATTGATCATATCGATACAATCCCATGTTCTCGCCTCTACTCTCATTTACTGCATTAAGACAACAATGTTTCAAACTGCTGTGTGCTGCGGTAGTTGAACCCTTATCCTCTGCATGACCTGTCATTGCCATAGTAACTAGATGAAACCCACTAGCATGTGTAGGAGTTGATTGAGCCATGTATGTGTTTCCTACCTTGCTATGCCTGCTATGCTTAGAGTTGTGTCAGGTCTGGTTCATCTGGGTGATGGGCTAGAGTGAAATGATTATGTCGGTAATGTGAGGAATGTGTTGAACATGATTTGGTAAAGGTATCGATGAGAGGCCATGTAGGAGTACATGGTGGGTTGTTTCATTGAGGCCATCCCTAAGAACTGCGATCTTTATGTGTGATTTAAGAATCAGCTACTACCATACGTTGGGCCCGAAACCAATGGACCCTCTCGGCTTCTTAATCATCCTAGTACTCTGTCCAGGAGTTGCAATTAGTTTCTGGTGTTTGTAGGTTATGTGTTGGTGGTCGCGCGTAGCGCTGACCCTAGGGGTGGGCTATGATGCGGTAGATACACCATGGCACGGTGTACCGAGTCACCCGTTTGGTGTCTCGGGAACCCTGTTCACATCATTCGGGGCCGTATGTGGAAACCTCTGCCGGACTCCCTGCGGATGGAACCTGGATAGGCGATAAACCTGGACTAGAGACTTGAGTGTTTAGGTAGGCCATGGCTGACACCCTCGTTGGGCTTCCGCTTGAAGGTTGCCGAGTACATGTCGTGTAAACGACTGTAAGTGGTGAGAACGTGTATGAAGAAGTACACCCCTGCAGGGTTAACATCATCTATTCGAATAGATGCGTCCTCGGTAAAGGACTACTTGGTTGCCTATACAGTTCATAGACAAGTTAATGGATACTACTAAAAGACTCAAGATAAGTGTGAGTACCGAGGATGGCCCTCTCGTAGGATGACGAAGGAGGATCCCCGTTGGAGTATTGTGTTGGTGATTAGTGGACTATGTGCGAAAACTATTTTACTAGTGGTGTCTCGTAGGATAGCTTAGCCAAGAGTCAAAGCTGGCTTGCTACAATAACTCCACCACCTTCTTGAGAATGAGCATGTATAGTAGGTTCTGATGTAAGACTTGTTGAGTACCTTTGTACTCATGTTTTCTTAATTACTATTTACAGACGACAACACCGCCCCCTCCGATGGGTTTTATGTAAACCTTGACGTCGATGAGTGACTTGCCACCCAGGTGGTGATCCTGGCCAAGGAGGGCCCTATGTAGATTGACAGGCTTCGAGAAGCCTTCTTTCTTTCTAGTGTCTGTACTCAGACTATTTGCTTCTGCATGTGCTTGTATGCTTGTATGACTTGAGTGTCGGGTCATGTGACCCCTACCTGTATGAACATGTTATGTATGGCTCTCTGGAGCCTTTAAATAAAGTACTTGAGTTGTAGAGTTTTGTTGTGATGCCATGTTGTATTTGCACATATCGAGCATATTGTGTGTATGATTGAAATGCTTGGTATGTGTGGGATCCGACAATCTAGTTGTTTATCCTTGGCAGCCTTTTTTATGGGGAAATGTAGTCTAGTGCTCCTCGAGCCATAGTAGTCCGCTACAGCCCGGTTCCCCAGAGTCCTGCTAGCCCAGCACTACTGCTCAGGACACTTGACTGGCCGGCATGTGTTTCACTTTGTTCCAATGTCTGTCCCTTCGGGGAAATGTCATACGGTGACTTCCGGAGTCCTGCCTAGCCTGCTACAGCCCAGGGTCCCCGGAGTCCTGTTAGCCTAGTGCTACTGCCCGGATTCACACACTGGTAACCGACATGCTCGATGTGATTCATGTATGCCTGTCTCCATAGGACTGTGTCGCTTTGGGTTCACGACTAGCCATGTCGGCCCGGGTTCTCTATCATATGGATGCTAGCAACACTATCATATACGTGAGCCAAAAGGCGTAAACGGTCCCGGGCCATGGTAAGGCGACACCCGTGGGGATATCGTGCCTGTGGCCGCAATGTGATATGAGGTGTTACCGGCTAGATCGATGTGACTTGGAATCGGGGTCCTGACACATCATGCCAGTCCTTAATCATGAGGCGGCCGTGGGTGGGTTTGCGAGGGCGTACGACGTTCATGGTATCGAAGTACCGGACAAGCATATAATAATCTTAAAGTAACTCATGGGAGGAGATAAAGCTAGTCTAGATAGATGTAAGAACGATACGTGCCGCAGGGACAGACCCATGCAGCCTGGGGATGATGCAGCCCGAGGGGTGCCCCCAACTGAACAAACTGGAAAATGTCAGATGTTGCTATCGCTGGAGAGATGTCGAAGTAGCTGAAGATGCGCCCTGAAGAGGTCATTCCTCACGAGTCGTCCTGCGGCTGGTTCCCAGGGGAACCTGGAGGTTCCGGCTTCTCCTCCCCCAGGACGGCCTGGCGCCTGGCCTCGCTAGCCGCCAGGGCGCCCTGTGTGAGCCAGTTGAAGGCGACAGCTGCGTTTGGCCCTGAGATGCGGCCCTGTTGAGCCCAGGAACATCGACGCAGACGCGCGGCTCGTCATCTATGTCAGGACAAGGAGCTTCCCCAGGTGGTGGGTGGTGGTCGCCGCGCATGGCTCTTGCCTCTTGAAGCTCCTTGGTGGTCTTGGTGATGAACTCCTGAGCACTGGACACCTCGTGCCTTGTGCCCAAATGAGGGAAGCGTGCGGTGAAGCATGCCTCCATGTGGTGCCCGAGCGCCTCCCTCGTGACATTGGCTAGGTTAGAGGCCCTCCAGAAGAGAGCCTCCGAGCCTAGCCTAAGGAGGGCGCTGGGCGCGCCTTCCTATGCGAGAGAGGGAGGCGCCCCATCTGTGGGCGCTGGTCCTAAGGTGGTGCCACTAGAGACACCGCTCTCCTAAGGCCGTTGGCCGAGAAGCTGCTTCTTCTTCTTAGGAACTGCCTCAGGAGGGTAGATGGCGCCTTCGTTGTCTGGGTCTTCGACTGTCGTAGCGTAGGCACGCTCAAGGGAGCGCACCGCATCCTTCTCCTCGCAGGCGACCGAGATGACGTCGTGGCTCCCTGGCATCTTGAGGACATTGTAGCAGTGGTGGGTCATCTCCATGAACTTGTCCATGGACGGATATCCAAGGGTGGCATTGTACGGCAAACAGATGTGGGCGACATCAAAGTCAATGAGCTCGATGCAGTAGTCGTCGCGCTGGCCGAAGGTGACAGCGAGGCGGACCCTGCCCTATCGGGGTGGTGGAGCCGTCGGTCACTCCTGAGAAGGGCTTGGTAGGCTGCAGCTGATTGTATGGCACTTGGAGGCGGTCGAACGTCTCGATGGATAGGACATTGAGCCCCGCGCCATCATCGATGAGGGTCTTGGTGACTTGGACATTGCTGATGATGCATGAGCAGAGCATCGAGAGGGCGCCGGCAGTTGCAGCGCACTTGAGTTGGTCAGAGGAGCTGAAGGTAATGGTGCACTTGGACCACCTGAGCGGGTGCGCGGCCTCGAGCCTGGGGAGGGCCGCGTTCACCTCGCGAGCAAACTGTTTGAAGATACGCTGAGAGGCTCGGGCCTAAGCGCCACCCGAGATGCAGGCGATGGCGCGAGGCTCCTGGAAGCCCCCATCCCCCTCGTCCTAATGATGGTGGTCGTTCCTTCTTGGTGGTGGTGGCAGCGGAGGGAGGCCAGCGTTGCCCTGAGGGTGGTCCTCACGAGGCTGGTCTCTCCAGGAGCCCTCGCGAGGCTGGTCCTGCCAGCGGTCCTCACGAGTGAGGGAGTCCTGGACTAAGGGGTCCTCGGGCATCCGGCCTGTTAGCCATGGGCCGGACTGATGGGCTGTGAAGATACGAAGACCGAAGACTGCACCCGTGTCCGGACGAGACACTCCTTGGCTTCGAAGGCAAGCTTGGCAATCAAATAAATAGATTCCTTTCTTTGTAACCGACCTTATGTAACCCTAGATACCCCCGGTGTCTATATAAACCGAAGGACGTAGTCCGGAGGCAGGATGATCATTTATCATAGCCAGACTAGACACTTAGGGTTTAGTCATTACGATCTCGTGGTAGATCAACTCTTGTAATAATCATATTCATCAAGATCAATCAAGCAGGACGTAGGGTATTACCTCCATAGAGAGGGCCCGAACCTGGGTAAACATCGTGTCCCCTGTCTCCTGTTACCATCAACCTTAGACGCACAGTTCGTGACCCCCTACCCGAGATCCGCCGGTTTTGACACCGACATTGGTGCTTTCATTGAGAGTTCCACCGTGACGTCGATGACAGGATCGATGGCTCGCCTTGTTCTCAAGGACAATATCACCGCCGGAGGAGCACTGGCCCCAGGCCAAACCCGCCGGCTGGGCGGCTTTACCATGACCGCCTGTTCGGTTGTTAAGCCGACAATGACCTCCCGAGTCGTTGAAAATCCCCTTCGTATCGACTCTGAACACTCCAAGCAGATGGATCCAGTGGAGCTTTCGTCTTTAAACGAGCTCCTAGATCGCATCGCCGCTCTAGAGTCGCCCTAGACTACGATCGAATTGGGCTTAAACCCGATCAGAGAGAAATCAAATCTCCACCAATCACCCACCAGATAGCGATAGTCGAGGAGCGAGACGACAACTCTTCCTCCATACTAAAGACGGACTATGTCCGGATCTCCAGCTTTGAAGAGCCGGACACCCACCTGCGAGGAGATGCATCCTGCCCTTCGAACATAGAATCGGACGATGGACCTAAGAAATCAGTGGATATCCCGGAGTCCGATCTGTTAAGTTCGGAATTCCTTTAGACTCCAGATCCAAAATTGGGTCAGGGTTCAGATTTAAAACCACCCACCCACCCAAATATAAGCGCTCTCAGGAGCATACGACAGCAGTCTCAGGAAACGGTCCACCACTTCTGGGCCAAATTCCTTCTTGTCAAAAACAAGATTAAAGATTGCCTCGACGAGGAAGCAATCTCAGTGTTCCGCAACAATTGCACGTACGAAGGAATCCTCAATGCCATCAACCGCCATTGCATACTACAGTTCGATGACTTGGCAACTATCGTACAGAAGTTAGGCAGCCCGTTAGGAACCATCGGTCCCCACTCAATCCCTCATTCAAGCGAAAAGGGTGCACCCTTGCAACATGCCCGGTCCAATAGTATAGAAATATAAGTCCAGTACAAGGCGTGGAACCGTTCTAGAAGGGTGGCTCGATGGGCCATGCAAAATACACGCAACACCGGATAACATACCAACACATAGCCTTAGAGCATGTTGGATACTTCGGCAAGTGGCCAAGAGCGGCGAGGATATCCTCACCAAGAATACCCCAGAACAACACCCCCCAGAAGACGATGATCCCAAAGTACTGACGGTCTTCGAGACATTCGCCTCAAACAATAGGCGCAAAAGAGCACTACGCGAACTCGCCGAAGTCTGTCAAATAGCAGCAATAAACCCTTGGAACGACGCGGTTATAACTTTTAATGCCACTGACGAACCAAAATATAGGACAGTCCGAGCACCAGCCGCCTTGGTCCTCAGTCCAAACATGGACGACTTTCAGCTCACCAAGGTTCTCATGGACGGCGGCAGCGGACTAAACCTCATCTACGAAGATACACTCCACAAAATGGAAATAGACAGGAGCCGCATTGAGCAAAGAAGCACGACCTTCCGAGGAATCATTCCCAGTCGGGAGGCGCGGTGCCGGGGAAAATAACACTCGACGTGGTATTCGGCATGCTAGAGAATTATCGGTCCGAAGAAATAACCTTCCAAGTGGCCCCTTTCAACAACGGATATCACACCCTCTTGGGGCGGGAGGCATTTACACGCTTCCAAGTTGTACCTCATTACGGGTACATGAAGCTTAAGATGCCTGGGCCCAAAGGCATAATCACCCTCGCCAGTGATCCGGACATAGCAATCCGCGCCGAAAATAAAACCGCATCCCTGGCCCTTGAGGCATTATCTGAAGCCCTCGCGGCCGAAGAATTAACCGCAATATGCTCCATGGTGGACAGGGACGATGTGATCTTAGAAAAATGCCCCAAATCCACCTCCTTCAAGCCAGCGGAAGAAATAGTCAAATTCCAGGTCCATCCAACGGACCCCCAAAAGACAGCAGGGGCACAACTAGACCCAATGGTCGACACTGCGCTACGGGATTTTCTTTGCGAAAACTGGGATACATTCGCCTGGCACCCTTCTAACATGCCAGAAATCCCGCGCAAGCTGGGCGAACACAGCCTCAACATATTAAAGGGATACAAACCGGTCAAACAAACACTACGGCGCTTTTCCAAACCCAAACGTCAAGCCATGGGAGAGAAGCTAGGCAAGCTAATCGAGGCCTAATTCATTAGAGAAATAAAACATCCGGATTGGCTGGCAAACCTGGTAATGGTACCAAACAAGGATAAATCATGGCGCATGTGCGTCGATTCTAAAGACCTCAATAAGGCTTGCCCTAAGGACCCCTTTCCCCTCCCCCGCATTGATCAAATCATTGATGCTACCATAGGACACGACTCACTGTGTTTCCTCGACGCATATTCCGGATACCATAAAATCAAAATGAAGGACTCCGACCAAGCTGCAACAGCATTCAGCACCCCATATGGGCCATTCTACTTCAACACTATGCCCTTCGGGCTCAAGAACGTCAGCGCCACCTACCAACGCATGATCTGAACATACCTGGAGAAACAGGTCGGAAAGACAGTTTAAGCCCATGTGGACGATGTCATAATCAAGAGAAGGCACGTCGAAACACTAATAGACGACCTATGTCTCACATTTGACAACCTCCGCGCATATGATATTAAGCTCAATCCGGAAAAGTGTGTTTTTGGCGTCCCCACAGGAAAGCTGATGGGCTTCATCGTCTCCAATAGAGGAATTGAAGCAAATCCAGCCAAAATCCGAACTCTGTCACAATTGGCTACGCCAACAGACCTTAAACAAGTCAAAAAAAAACTCGCGGGTTGCGTGGCAGCTCTAAGCCGCTTTATCTCCAGATTGGGAGAAAAGGCACTGCCACTCTATCACCTTCTATGGCGCACCGATCACTTCGAGTGGACGGACGCGGCAACAGCCGGACTGGAAGAAATAAAAACACTTCTAGCGAGCAACCCAATCTTGGCCACGCCAAACGTCGGTGAACCCATGTTGATATACATATCGGCAACACATCAAGTGGTGAGCGCCGTACTCGTCGTTGAACGAAAATAGGACGGACACAAATTCCCGCTTCAGAAGCCAGTATATTACGTATCCACTGTCCTTACACCATGAAAATCCCGATACCCCCATTATCAAAAGATAGCATACGCAGTCTTCATGCCATCTCGAAAGCTACGACACTACTTCCAGGAGTGTTCGATCACGGTGGCCTCCAAGGTACCACTCAACGACATAATAAACAACCGTGATGCCACGGGCCGGATTGCCAAATGGGCCATTGAGCTCCTTCCATTCGATATTACATACAAACCACATCGAGCTATTAAATCCCAAGTACTGGCCGACTTCGTCGCTGAATGGACAGAGGCCGAACTCTCTAAAGAGTACGACACATATTCCAATTGGGTCATGTATTTGGATGGCTCCAAAATGCTGGCAGGGCAAGGAGCGAGCGTTGTTTTAACGTCCCCCACTGGAGATGTCGTTCAGTACATACTTCAAATACTATACACAGACTCCAACAACGCAGCCGAATACGAGGCCTTATTGCATGGTCTTCGGATGGCTGTCACCATGGGCATACAGCCCCTGGAAGTGCCCGGGCACTCAAACCTTGCAATATCTCAAATAAATGGAGACTTCGATGCCCAAGATCCGAAGATGGCAGCTTATCGTAATGTCGTCCTAAAAATGCCGGCTCGGTTCGAGGGGCTCGAGTTCCATCACGTGGCCCAAGAAAGTAATGAAGCGGTGGACATTCTTGGTCATATCGGCGCTAAGCGCGACCCCATCCCACCTAATATCTTTTTGGAGAGGCTTTTTAAGCCATCCGTGGTGTGGCAGGGGAAAGCGGCAATACTAGTCTGGATCCGAACACAGCGCTAGATTCCTAACCCACCAATATCATCGGAGGCTCGGCCACCGAAATAATACTGTCGGCCCATCTCATTATGGCACTCATTGCCCGATGGACTGAACCCATCTTGGCCTACCTTAATAGGAAAGAACTTCCTGAGGATCAGAATGAGGCCCGCCGCATTGTCCGGCATTCAAAGGCCTACAAGGTTCACGACGGAGAGCTCTATAAGAAAATCGCTACCAGAGTCCTTCGAAGATGTATCTCTGAGGAGGAGGGGCAGCAGCTCCTGGCTGAGATTCATGCCGATCTCGGCGGGCACCACGCCGCAGCTCGGGCCCTTGTTAGCAAGGCCTTCCGTACTGGGTTTTATTGGCTGACAGCCCGAGCAGATGCACAGGACCTTGTCCATTATTGCGTCGGATGCCAACTCTTCGCCAACCAAAGCCATATGCCCCCCACTGCCCTACAAACAATGCCCATCACTTGGCCTTTCACGGTCTGGGGACTGGATATGGTTGGACCCCTTAAAGGAGGAAGCCATAAGAAAAAATATCCGCTGGTCATGCTGGATAAATTCACTAAGTGGATAGAGGCCAAACCAGTTAAAACGGCTGAGTCCGGGCCGGTGATAGAATAAATATCCGGCGTCGTACACTGTTATGGTGTTCCACATAGCATGATCACTGATAACGGCTCCAACTTCACAGCCGACAAAGTGAAAACCTGGTGCGCTAATCTGGGCATCAAGCTCGATTATGCCTCTGTCTATCATCCACAGACAAATGGTCAAGTCGAATGAGCTAATGGTCTTATTGTGAGCGGCATCAAGCCTAGACTAGTGCGGTCTTTGAAGGAATCAGACACACACTAGGTTGAGGAGCTCAACTCCATACTCTGGGGGCTGCGGACCATGCCCAATCGCACTACCGGATACACACCTTTTTTCATGGTGTACGGCGCAGAGGCCGTGCCACCCTGCGACATTATACATGACTCACCTTGGGTGCGCATGTACGAAGAGAGAGAGGCCGAGCTCGATCGGCAGGACAGCCTAGACGCCCTGGAGGAGGAGCGTGACGTTGCACAAGCCTGTTCCTCATTTTATCAACAACAGTCCCGCAGATATCAAAGTACGGGCCAAGACTTATAACGTTGGCGAACTTGTTCTATGCTTGCCGGAGAAGAAAATGGACAAACTCAAGCACAAATGGGAGGGTCCCTTCATCGTTGACGGAGTTCTCACCGAAGGAGCGTACCGCCTGCGTGATGCGTCAGATAATCACCTCGAGCCGAACCTCTAGAACGCGGCCAGACTTCGAAGATTCTATACCTAGGCATCGAACTCTTTGTTCGTCTCCTTCCCCCTGCTGTTTCCATAATACATTTTTTCGTCTTTCTCTCTCTTTTTGTTTTTCTCTCTAGCATTAAAGCTTTCGTGCGGTTAGACCGCGCACCCTTGACGCACACATATGCTTTAAAATATGTACGTCCATTATACCTGGGGGCTTCTTGTACAAAAGCTTGCTATTATTATCCGAGCATCAAGCTCATCACATATGTGTTTTTCCCGTGTGTACCTTTTTTCACCATTATATGCATCGATATGACTTAAGTTTTGGCCAAGCTGGATTGCCTAGCTCCTGTGCTTATGCCTTATGTTCCCATTAGTTCGGCTAGGGCATAAAGGGAGCACCTCTGCGATTGTTACTGCCAGGTCATTCGGATGTGTACCTCAGACTAGGTGAAGCCGAAAGCTAGCGTTCTTAAGGGAATATTCTGTCGGTGGATTAAAGATGTTTCTCGCATTCGCTACATTGCGAACCCAGAAGATATATATATATAGGACTGGACTATTTTGTTACTAGTAACAGAATAATATTCGGTTACCCTCGCGCCTATATAGAGGAGACGATCCGTCCGTCCAAAGGCCCGAAGTATGAACCAAAAGCCCACCCGAACCTCTCGCATCTGGTCAACCCCCACGACCTTGTCTCCATCCCGAGCACCCACCACCTCCACCCTCGCGCGAGCCGACCATCGACTCCCTCCCGCGCATTGCCGGCCGCTGCCTCGCTCCCCCGCGCCACCGGACGCCGCCTCCCTCCCCCACGCCGCCGGACGCCGCCTCCCTCCCGTGCGCCACCGGACGCCGCCTCGCTCCCCCGCCCCGCCGGACGCCGCCTTCCTCCCCCGCGTCGGCGGACGCCGCCTTCCTCCCCCACGCCGACGGACGACGCCTCCTCACACCCCTCCACCTCCTGGTTGCTACTCATCCCGGTGTGGACAGGCCGTTGGGTTCGCCGCTGATGCGATCAGCAGTCCAACCCGGTCGCCCCAGGCCGTTCACGCCGTAGCTCCCTGGCCGACTATGTCGAGCCACCTTCCGCCCGCACCTTGGGCTCCCGTATGCGCCCCCTACCCCAACAGGTGCACACGTCCCTGCCCACCGTTCCCCTGTGTTCTTTTCAGTTCATAGACTTTAATGTATTGATGAAATCCTGAAAAATCATATGTGCACTCTACGTATTTGTTCTTATGCCTATGAACAATTCTGCACTTGTGCTGTTATGCATCAGTTTTGGTCACAAAAAATGGAGGTTTAGATATGACAAAATGGATTAGAGCACCATGCCCTCACCCAGAAGTTTGAAAAAAATCATTGCTTTCAATTCTAGTAAAATGTTTTTGTTTAAAACTGTATTGTTGATTCTCTCTATAATGGTCTTTATATATTATCTTTCCTATGTCCTACTGTAGGAAAATATGGTGGCCTTCAGCAAGTAATCTTTCTCTAACGGGCATTGTCGGTGTCAAAACTGGCGGATCTCGGGTAGGGGGTCCCGAACTATGCGTCTAGGTCGGATGGTAACAGGAGACAAGGGACACGAAGTTTTACCCAGGTTCGGGCCCTCTCGATGGAGGTAAAACCCTACGTCCTGCTTGATTAATATTGATGATTTGGGTAGTACAAGAGTAGATCTACCACGAGATCGAGGAGGCTAAACCCTAGAAGCTAGCCTATGGTATGATTGTTGATGTGTATGTTGTCCTACGGACTAAAACCCTCCAGTTTATATAGACACCGGAGAGGGTTAGGGTTACACAAAGTCGGTTACAATGGTAGGAGATCTTCATATCCGTATCGCCAAGCTTGCTTTCCACGCCAAGGAAAGTTCCTTCCGGACACGGGACGGAGTCTTCAATCTTGTATCTTCATAGTCCAGGAGTCCGGCTGAAGGTATAGTCCGGCTATCCGAACACCCCCTAATCCAGGACTCCCTCAGTAGCCCCTAAACCAGGCTTCAATGATGACGAGTCCGGCGCGCAGATTGTCTTCGGCATTGCAAGGCGGGTTCCTCCTCCAAGTACTTCATAGAAGATTTTGAACACAAAGATAGTATCCGACTCTGCAAAATAAGTTCCCACATATTGCCATAGAGAGAATAATATTTACACAAATCTAATCTGCTGACGTATTCCATAGTGTGACATCACACCACGGCCAAGCTTTTATTCGAACCGTTTTACTGTCCCATCCCAGTGCGTTATGCGAGGCAGTTTCCTTGGCACGTCTTGTTAAAGCAGAGATCGTGTCCCCTTATTCCAGGATTCTCATCAATACGGGCGTGGGTAACCCAACCGCGCCATTGATTACGGTGCTTGGAGATAAGCGAGTCTTACCAGGCTGGTGGGGACATGTAGTTGTGTCCACCCATATAAGGGGATAAAGATCCACCGTTTCACCTACGCCTTCTTCCTTCTTCGCCTATCCATTCTTGCGCACTCGAGCTCTAGCGCCCAAGTCCGCACTCCTCACCTCAACCTTCTCCAGCCATGTCCGGAGCGGGAGGCAAGTGGATGGTCTCCTCTGTCGCGGAGGGACATATTAAAAAGCTGAGGAAGGCCAGATACCTGTCTAATGACATCGCATACCGGCTCCCCGAAAAGGGGTAGCTCATCCCCACCCCTAGGCCCCATGAGAGGGTGGTGTTTCTCCCCCATTTCCTCCGTGGACTGGGCTTCCCTCTCCACCCATTTGTCCAGGGGCTCATGTTCTACTACAGCCTGGATTTCCACGATCTGGCCCCGAACTTCGTCCTCAACATCTCGGCGTTTATCGTCATGTGCGAGGCCTTCCTCCGCATCCGCCACCATTTCGGCCTATGGCTCAAGACTTTCAACGTCAAGCCGAAGGTGGTGCGCGGCAGCCAAGCGGAGTGCGGAGCCGCCATGGTGGGCATGATGGCCAACATCCTATGGCTCGAGGGCTCCTTTGTGGAGACCCTGAAGGGGTGGCAATCGGGGTGGTTTTACATCACTGAGCCGCGTGACGCCGAATGGGTCGCACCCCCCGAGTTCCGGTCCGGACCCCCAACGCGGCTCACGTCCTGGAAAGAGACGGGCCTGTCGTGGGGTAAAAGAGGAGAGCTGACCGACTCCAAACATGCGTCAAAACCCTGGTGGACAAGAAGCTCAATCTTGTCAATGTAGTCCAGGTTATGCTCATCCGCTTGATCCTCCCGTGCCAACAATGGGCTTTCAACCTGTGGGAGTTCAACCCGGCGCGGCACCAAACTCTGAGCAGGCTCTTCGACACGACGTACGAAGATGCCTGGAAGGTGCTTTTCAAGGGCGCCGAGGCTCCCGCATCTGCTACTGAGGATCGCGGATTCAGTGCGCAGCGTCACGCTCTGGCGGTAAGCTATTTTTTCCTTTTACAGGGTATCAGTTTTTCATAGTTTGACTATATGCGGGATCTAAGCTCCCTTTCCTTTGACAGGATTGGCAGGTGACGTCCAGACAGATCAACTGTCCGGCCCCTTTGCCCGAAGGCCCAGCGAACGCTCACTTGGCGAGGCTGCTGGTTCCGGCACCCTATGTGGTGCCGGAGAAGAAGGTCAAGAAGAAGGCCACGGGGACTCAAAAGAGTGCCCGACGCCCGGAGGTGTTGGATTCATCATCCGACGAATCCAAGATGCACTCCTCCCGCGAAGACGAGGAGGAGGAAGAAGAGACCCCTCCCCCTCCAGCGGGGGAAGGGAAGAAAATGAAGGCCGCCCCAACTGGGGAGGCCGAAGGGTCCAAGAAGGGGAAAACCCTTCCTCCGGACTGCTCCACCGACGCAGACGGCGGCGGTAAGGAGTGGGCGCCTAGGGCCAAGCCCCTGGCCAAATCGTAAGTATCCGGATACCAGAGTAATTCATAGTATTCATTTATTTCACAGCTTTCCCTCACATCGAATATGTTTATGCAGCCCACCGAAAGACCGGCTCGATGCATCGTCGAGCGGCTCACTGGACTCGTCGAATGTGAACTCACTTCTGACGGCTTCCTCCCCCTGCCCTATGGACGACACTGAAGTGTTGTCCCAACAGGTTCCAAGCCGGGAGGAGGTGGTCCTGGAGGCGCCACAAGGCGACCTACCGGACTCCAGGAGCAAAGGGGATGAAACCCCCCGGGGCTCCAAGTCCGGCTCTAGGCCGGACACCGCTCTGGAACCTTTAGAGGTTCCAGAGTCCGGCGGGGGACCTCCTTCCAAGAGGAGCAAGTCCGCCCTGCCGGTGGCCCTCGTCCAACCAGAGGCGCCACACAATATGTTGGAGCACCTCCATCCACGAGGAGCACCGTGCCATTATGAGTGCGATGGTCCAGAAGGTTCAGTCCGCCAAGAGCGGACTGACTAAAGCTTGTACTAGCCTTTTGACAGGCTTTGAGCTAAGTAAAGAATGTGTAAATAATATTACCGCATAGACAGTAGCCCCTGATGCTCTGTTTGGCGTTCGGGAAGAAAAGCCGAATAGAGGATCAAATAAAATTCGCAGGAGTCTAACAAAAGGAGTCAATATGCGTATGCAGGCATCTCTGCTTGCTTCCGCCGCACTGACTGCGGAAGTGGACACGCTAAAGCAGAACCTCGAGCGGTCCGAGCAAGAGCTCGGTCGTGCCAAGAAGCAGCTCGAGGACAACAAAGGTAAGAAATACCTTGTTAAAAATATATATAAAAAGTTGCAATTGCAATGAATGACAGGATTATCGTGGCTATTGTAGGGGCCATGTCTGAAGTGGTGACCCTTAAGCAAGCGCTGGTCGAGGCCGAGAAGAGTGCGGCCTGGGAGCGCACCGAGCGAGAGAAGTACGAGGCCGAGGATGGCAAGGTGCGGCAAGAGCTCCAGGCTCTCATGGAAAAACATGAGAGTTTGGAGCTTGACTCAAAGACACGAGCGTCCGAGCTCGCGGTGGCTATTAAAAATGCCAAGTCTGCCAAGGCCGAATCCCAGAAGACTCTCCAGGAGTTGGATGAAGTGAAGAAAATAGCGGCGGGTAAGGCATTCTTTATGCAAAGCAAACACATAAACGAGAGTTACTTGTTACTTACCCGAATCCGGAGTTCTCCAGGAGCGTTCGCAGATCTTCCCCAGAGTGTGTCTGATGCCGCTGCATTCTATCGAGTCGAGGAGGGCAGCTCGACGGAGAAGGTGTTCTGGTCTCAGTACGCTGAGGCCGGACACCCCGTGCTCCTGAGCGACCAGCTAAAGCAACTGGTCGAGCTCCACAAGTCGGCCGAACAGGCCATGAAGGGCCTTATTGTTCGGCTGTGGCCTAGAGGGGCTCTACCTGGGAGCTATTTCGGGCTGGTGCGGCGGCTGGTGGAGGCCTATCCAAGGCTCGAAGTCATCAAGCGCTCCGTCTGCATTGAGGGTGCCCATAGGGCCCTTGCCCGTGCTAAGGTGCACTGGGGCAAGCCGGATGCTGAGAAGCTTGTGAAGGACGGGCCACCGCCGGGGAAAGAGCATCGCAAGCCCGAAAATTACTATAAGGATGTTCTGAAGGGTGCCCGCCTTGTGGCGGATGAATGTTCTAGGGATGTAATTTTTGAGTGAAGCTTGCTCGTTTTGTCCTGTGCACTGAAAACTTGTTTATATGCGCTAAGCAATGCTGTTGGAATTTAAAATATTACCTTCTGTGCGGCTGTTTACCAATTCTGAGAGATGGCGAGTCGTCGGCTTCTGCCCCCGTGCCGCTAGTGATGGGGTGTTCGGGGATAAACCTGAGCGCTCTTTTCCCCATGTTTGGGTCCTTCGAGGGAGGCGCTCAGCCCAACGAACAAGGCAATCGGACTATAATGCATGAACACTCTCACTTAGCCATAGAATTCTATAATTTGAAATTTCGGCGAAGCCCCTGGTATTCAGAAGACCGAGTTCGGGGCGCTATCCACGCCTTGGTCGGACAGAGCCGGCTCCTCTCCCTAAGCATCATAAGTCTTTAGGGACTCGAAAAAACCTCTCGAACAGCGACCAACTCTCGCTTCATCATGACAGTCAGTTTTAGCTTTCTCCACTGAGGTGCTCGACCCAGCTCAACCGGGGCACAATCGCAATGGTTCTCCTAGTGCTACCTTAGCCGCTATAGCGGAACGTAAGGCACCAAAACATAGGAGCCGGGCAAACCCAACTATTGACCCAAGACATGCTTCGGAGCCGATGCATATAATGCTATAAGTTCGGGGTGCCGCACTTGTTAAAGTGTTCGGACTTCTCACACCATATTGAGGGGTACTAAAGCCCCTGGCGTATTTTGGCCCTACCAACGTGTACAGGTGCAACATGTCATTAAGGAACATATATAAAGAAAAAAAGGTAATGCAAAAATAGACGAAAGCTATGCATTGTTTAAAAAGGGCTGCGATCAAAGCAGAACGATACAAATAATGCGATAAGTGGAAGGTTGGACTAGTTAAAATGCCCGTTCCAGGGGCAAGCTGCGGAATAGTATGTGGAACGGGTATACTGCTCGTGATAGAGACCACCTGGGAGTTCCGTAGTGCGGCGTGGCTTGTCTGCTTCCCTGGTTCTTGCATCGTTTGTGCGGCGATTGAACTGCCGAACAGGCCTTCCGAAGGATGAAGTCCTGAAAGTAAGAGAAAATTAAAAAATCGGCAGCCCCTGGTACGGTTTAAGCCATGTTTTGGGCATGCCGTGATGGTGCCCCTCGCCCTGTGCCCATGGTATCTCTAGAGCGTAGTTATGTACGCGAAGTGCTGGCGTCGCCTTTTTGCAAGGGTTGGGGTAGGGGCCGCATTGCTATGCCTGCTCGGATCGTGCCAGGCGGTCTTGTTGTAGGTTACTCCGGGCGCGCTTGACGGTGTCCAGTCGTTTAGTGGCCGGACTGGAGAACTTCCTGGAGAGGCTGCTTTGAACTTCCGCTGCAAGGGCCGCCGTGTGCTCCTCCATTCGGAGGGAGCGTTCAGTGTTTCCATTGATCGTGATTACTCCTCGAGGGCCTGGCATCTTGAGCTTAAGGTATGCGTAATGCGGTACCATTGAACTTAGCGAATGCGGTTCGCCCGAGCAGTGCGTGATAGCCACTGCGAAACGGGACTATGTCGAAGATTAACTCCTCGCTTTGGAAATTATCCGGAGATCCGAAGACCACTGCAAGTGTGACTGAGCCTGTACAGTTGGCCTCTACACCTGGTATTACGCCTTTAAAGGTCGTTTTGGTGGGCTTAATCCTCGAGGGATCTATGCCCATTTTCCACACTCTATCCTGGTAAAGCAGGTTCAGGCTGTTGCCGTCGTCCATAAGGACTCTAGTGAGATGAAATCCGTCAATAATTGGGTCTAGAACCAATGCGGCGAATCCGCCATGACGGATGCTAGTGGGATGGTCCCTTTGATCAAAGGTGATCGGGCAGGAGGACCATGGGTTGAACTTTGGGGCGACTGGCTCAACCGCGTATACGTCCCTTAACGCACGCTTCCGCTCCCTTTTGGGAACATGGGTTGCGTATATCATGTTCACCGTCTGCACTTGTGGGGGGAAACCCTTCTGTCCACTATTGTTCGGCGGCCGGGGCTCCTCGTCGTCATCGCTATGCAGCCCCTTGTCTTCATTTTCGGTGTTTAACTTGCCTGCCTGCTTGAACACCCAACAATCCCTGTTGGTGTGATTGGCTGGCTTTTCGGGGGTGCCATGTATCTAGCACGAGTGGTCGAGTATTCGGTCCAAATTGGACGGGCCCCTAGGATTCCTTTTGAATGGCTTTTTCTGCTGACTGGATTTAGAGCCTCTGAATCCGGCATTAACTGTCGTATCCTCAGCATTGTCGCCGTTAATGCGGTGCTTCTGCTTGTTGCGACACGACCTGCCACTACTGTCCCTGGTATCCGAATTACCAGGGTTCTTGGTCATATTGTTGCTACGAGCAAGCCAACTGTCTTCTCCCGCGCGAAAGCGGGTCATGAGTGTCATTAGTGCTGCCATAGATTTCGGCTTTTCCTGTCCAAGCTGCCGGGCCAGCCACTCGTCACAGATATTGTGTTTGAAGGCTGCTAGGGCCTCAGCGTCCGTAATGTCGACTATTTGATTTTTCTTTGTTAGGAACCATGTCCAGAATTGCCTGGCCGATTCCTCTGGCTGCTGAATTACGTGACTTAGGTCATCGACGTCTGGGGGTCGCACGTAAGTGCCCTGGAAATTGTCGAGGAATGCGGCTTCCAGGTCCTCCCAACAACTGATTGATCCTGTTGGCAAGCTGTTAAGCCAATGCCGAGCTGGTTCTTTAAGCTTGAGTGGGAGGTATTTGATGGCGTGGAAATCATCGCCGCGGGCCATGTGGATATGAAGGAGATAATCCTCGATCCATACCGCAGGATCTGTTGTGCCATCATATGATTCGATGTTTACAGGTTTGAAACCCTAGGGGATTTGATGATCCATTATTTCTTCTGTAAAGCAGAGTGGGTGTGCAGCGCCTTTGTACTGGGCTATATCATGATGTACCTCCAATGAGCCTTGTCTACTGTGTTCGGCCCCGCCGAATTTGTGGTCGGCGTGATGGTTACCGTCTCGAGTCGTGGGGCGCCCATGCGATCCGTAGATCGATCTTGCTTGCCTTGCCTTATCCTCCAACATGTCTCGTAAGTCCGGTGCATATTCCCGTGCCTTGGTACGGGGTGCAGCTTGAGTGGAGGGCCGAGAGGCCTCTCTGTCGCGACCACGAGGTGGCCGGTCGGCCACATCAAGTGCTTCCTCCTCTAATCGGGGTAGCAACATGCGCTTTGGGTAGCTCTTGGAGGGGCGTTCGAGTTTATGCTCTTGGGCCACAAGGACTTCAGTCCATCTGTCGACTAGCAAATCTTGATCAGCTCTAAGTTGTTGCTGTTTTTTCTTGAGGCTTCTTGTCGTGGCCATAAGCCTGTGTTGAAAATGCTTTTTCTCGACGGGATCCTCTGGCACGACGAACTCATCGTCGTCGAGGCTTGCCTCGTCTTCGGAGGGAGGCATATAATTATCGTCCTCGACCTCTCTGTCTACCGCTCTCTCATGAGGGCTGGTTTCTCCATCCTCCTGTGCTAAATCTTGCTGGAGGGGGTTTTCTTCGGCACTTTCCGGAGTATTATTATCTCCTGTGCTGGAATCACCTTGTTTGTTTTGGCGGGATTTTGAGCGGCGCCGCTGACGCCGGCGCTTAGGCTGTTTCTTGGAGGGGTCATCCTCCGCTGTTCCATCGCCATCTCCCTCTTTTGGGGTGTCCACCATGTATATGTCATATGACGAGGTGGCTTTCCAGGGCCTAGTAGGTGCTGGTTCATCATCATCTCCTTCATCGGCGTCCATACCGTCGATGTCTTCGGAGTCGAAGTCGAGCATGTCGGTTAAGTCGTCGATAGTGGCTACAAAGTGGGTGGTGGGTGGGCTTTGAATTTCTTCATCATCCATACCCCAACCTTGCTGACCGTAGTCCGGCCAGGGTTCTCCTGATAAAGAGAAAGACTTCAGTGACTTCTGGATATCACCGAAAGGCGAGTGCTGAAAGATGTCCGCGGCAGTGAACTCCATGATCGACGCCTAATCGGATTCGATCGGTAGGGGCGCGGAGGGTTCGGAGTCCAGAGAGGAGTCCGGCTCCTTGGAGTCACGAGTCTCGCAGAGTACGGGGATGGTGCTTGGCTCAATCGCCGTTGGGGACGCAGCCCCCGAGGTGGCGTCCAACCGCCCATCCTCGATCAGCGCAGTTGGCTCCGAATTAAGGGTCGGAGCCGATGCGGGTGCGGCCTCCAGGGCACTGTTCGGCGGCAGACCTAGATCATGCTCGTCATGACAGTGCGGCGCGCTCGGCAGTGGCTTGAATCCGTCGAAGATCAAGTCCCCGCGGATGTCAGCCGTGTAGTTTAAATTTCCAAATCTGACCTGACGGCCAGGGGCGTAGCTTTCGATCTGCTCCAGACGGCCAAGCAAATTGGCCCGTAGTGCGAAGCCGCCGAAGACGAAGATCTGTCCGGGGAGGAAGGTCTCACCCTGGACTGCATCGCTATCGATGATCGTAGGAGCCATCGAGCCTAACGGCGACGACACAGAGGAACTCTCAATGAAAGCACCAATGTCGGTGTCAAAATCGGCGGATCTCGGGTAGGGGGTCCCGAACTATGCGTCTAGGCCGGATGGTAACAGGAGACAAGGGACACGAAGTTTTACCCAGGTTCGGGCCCTCTTGATGGAGGTAAAACCCTACGTCCTGCTTGATTAATATTGATGATATGGGTAGTACAAGAGTAGATCTACAACGAGATCAGAGAGGCTAAAACCCTAAAAGGAGTCAAGTATTTTACCTCCTTGTGGTAATGTGATCATGTTCAGATTTTGCTTCAGTATTTCTCTATAAGATAAAACATAAAGGAGTCAAGTGTATAGATACATAAGTTCAGTACATGGATTTTTGGTTTGGTCAATCTGTAATCTATGGATTTTATTTGGCCTAGATTGCTAGATGTATATCTTGTTGTGCCAAGGCAATCAAAAACACAAGTGTTGCTACTCTAATTCACCCCCGACACCTCGACAGTCGCCAGGCATGACGCGCCTCCTCCCAAGGATGTGCTTGCCTCCCCGCACCTCCTGCCGGCGACGTGACCACTTCTCGTGGCAATGCGCCATGTGTGGCCCATGTTCCGGCGTCGCCTTCCGCGGCCTCAGCACACAGGCCGTTCAACTCTGCCACCTGAGGCCGTTCACCTCCGTCCATGGACGAGGTCAGTTCAACTTCACTTACTACACCTATTGCCACTGAAAACTGAACTCTGATTATTGCCACTGATTTCTTGTACTGCCTTCCATGAAATAACCTGACAAAAGAATACTGAACATTGTGCAAGTGTTGTCAGTACATGGTTTTTTGTAAAATATCGTCAATTCATGAAAAAAGCAAAAACACAAATAGACATTGTTCTTTTATCCGTTCGGTATGTATTCTATCATCAGTTCAAAGAGAAGAAATTCCCTTTTCTTCAATGTGTATTGTATCGTCAGTTCGGTGTGTATTTTTGTTCTTTGTTCTCAGGTACACAGAGAAGAAAATATCGTCAGTGCATGAAAAGAGAATTTTTGTACTAAACTCAGTATTAGTTTGGTGTGTATTCTGTTGTCAGTTTGGTGTGTAAATTTATTCATTCTCATAATTTTATAAAACCGCATGCACTCTCTGTAAAGCTAAATTCAGTCAAAAAGGTTCATTTTGTAAAATGAGTAGACCTAGCACACGGGACATGGCGAGGATCCCTCCATTCATGAACATGACTGACTGACTGGTACCTCACTTTTCCAACACATACACACATACTAGTTTGAAAGGAAAAAATGTTTTAATTAAAAACCATGACCAGTACGAATTAAAAACAATGATCAGTTCGAAATAAAAGAAATGATCAGTTCGAAATAAAAGAAATGATTAGTTCGAATTAAAAAATGCCACCGCATCGTTCCTCCGCCATGCGGCCTCCGTCGTCGCGGTCCGCCCCGTGACGTGCATCGTCATCCATGGTGGCATGCGCCCCCACCGCGGCCACCCATCCTTGAACGCCCTCACCGACGCCTTCAGTTCAATCCACCTCCCCTTTCTGAAAATCTTTTCCTTCAGTTCCACCGTACCTAGAAAATTAGTTCAATCCATCTCCCTATTTTTTTAAACATGTACACCCTGATTTCGATCTAGGAGAACGGCCATTTTTGGAGGATTTTTTTCACTAGTGTCCTGTTTTGTTGTCAATGCTGTCTAATTTCAACAGTGTCATCTTTTGCTGTCGATCCCATCCTCGGCATCCACGAGCGTGAGCACCCCGTGTCCGGCGGCGAGATGAAGGCCACCCATGATCCCTGCTACCCATCATCACTTCCACCTGGTGTGAGTTCGCTGCCCAAAACAAGCACGGCCAACTACAGTTCCCGCTGGTCGCCTTGGCCACCCTCGGTAAGAAATCAAGATTGTAATATGTAGGCGCAAGAACATGACTCCCTATTTGAAATGAGTACTCTTTTGTTTTAGCCAATACTTCTTACTCTGAATTCCAAAAGTGGATGCATATAAGAACAATTTAGTAGACTACTAGTAGTACATCGGTATGTAAAGGACGATGTAATTACCACAACCTCGATGATTGTAGTATTTTTTTAGGATTGAGCTTGGGTTTAGTTTGTTAGGCATAGTTAGAGAGTATCTATTGAATTGATTTAGAGGCCTACTATTCAGAAGTTTGATGAATTGTACACTCGTTAGTCTGTGTGTGTTGTTATTTAGTTCCACTGGATGTGCGTGACAAATCGGTTTACTTTCTCAGTTCATCTAGTCTTCCTCTTTAAGTTCGGGCTTCGCTCACCTGTTCGCGCTTGACAAAATCGAGCTCTTCCATGGTTCGTAGTCCAACTGCTAGCTCCGCCTTCAGTCGCTCAAAGAATCACGTGCAGGCCACCTCGTGCTCTGCAGCTATATCCGGCTGGGCTGCTCATGCGACGACCTCATCTTCCAGGTCGGGCAACCGCCTGTACTTCCTCAATGGCTCAATCTTTCAAAATTTGATCCTTTTTTTGCAGGATGCCGAAAAACAGGATGCAACATTTATGAAGAAAGAGATGAATTTAGAGGAAGATGCAACACTGGAACGTAGAAGACTCAGTTCACAAATAAAACTGAAAAAAATAGCAGGAATAGGCAGCAGTTTCCAAAAATGAAGGTATAATAAAGTTCTGAAAAATGCTATGAAATTCTGAGTGTTGGAATTCAGTCTTGTTCATTTAAGTTTCATAAAAGAAGTACATCCCAAACAACAAGTAAAGTTTGACAACAAACCTGTAGTAGTACATCAATATATACCCCATTAGCAAAAATAATGTTATGGTGTTTTCATACTTTCCTGTATTACCAAAAAGATGGTGCTTTGCTATTTCTCTATTAGTGTTTCTATTAGTGCCTGTAAATTGAAAGAGCTGTGGAACTGACCCGTTGGCATTTTTCCATAAAAACATTGCTACTTGTTTTTTCCAATTCCAGGTTTACATTCTAGCATACCTTTTTTCTCTTATCAATTACTCATCTATCCTTCCTTGTAGATGGAGATGTGTGCATGTATACATGTGTTCTGGACTTATATGGTGGTGTGTGCGTGCTCCTGTATCCTCTTCTAGCCACTCTAATCTACACCCTCAGTACAAGCCGATGCATCGCCAAGGTACACTGGAATGCATATATGTTTCTTTTGTGGTGATGATTTTGGGAGTAAACTATGGAAAAATTAACAAGAGAAATATGTGTTTAGATCACTAAAGTAGTGATCTAAAATGTTCTTATATTTCTTTACAGAGGGATTACTCAAGTCCATCTTGCAAACCAGTAGCAGTTCTATAGTGCAAACATGCATCAAATTAAAAGAAACTTGACTTGAAGCAAATTCATATCTGATTGTTTATTTCGTAGCTCATCTATACTCATATAAGCCCATGCACATCTGGGTATTTATTACTTCCAACTCTGAAGCTTGACATGCATATTTGGGGATGGTTTCAGGTACTAGTTTGGAACTGTATCTAACCCATACTATAAAATATTTCAGCAGCTCGACAGGCGTTGCGGGGTTCAGTTCGACGATGACAGGAGGCCTTTTTATGTTTTCGTGTTGTCAAATAAAACCAAATTTTTTTGGACATGCAGCGCTCAAGCCGTTCACACTTACCACCACAAGCCATTCACCTCCGCCACACGAGGTCGTGCGACGATGCAACTATCAGAACGTTCACCTCTGCCACAGGAGGCCGATGCAACGCTAAGAATGTTCTGTTCTTTTCAGTACATGTTTTGTGCGCTTTTTGGTACACCTACTTAACGATTCTATGTCCAATTTCCCCTCTTTAAGTGTTCTTCCTATAGCACAACAGGAGTTGTGTGTTATGCCTTAATAAGCATTTGAGAAAACCTTGTATGGATCAAAACTAGCATATGTTATGTTCTATTATTGTAAATGAAGCTCCACTTTTGTTTTGTTTGAGGTTACTTGACATAAAAAATAGTATATGTTTTATTGTAAACACATATCTAAAGTGTCATGATGCATGCTAGCAGAAATCTGAAAATACACTCAGTTCAGTTCCTATATTTTATTTTAGTTCAATTTAGAACTATTTGCAACTGTTCAGACTCAAGTGTTCCTATATTTTATTTCAGTTCAATTTAGAAGTATTTACAACTATTCAGACTTGAGTTTACAACGGAAAAACATTTGGAAGTTTAGCGAGCGAAAATACTTGTTAGATTCATTTAAAAAGTTTCGTATAGTTCAACTTTTATATATAATAAATTCATAATGAAATGTGGGAACAATTCAATATGTGTGTGTGTTAAAAACATAACAGTACACAGAAATTTGGTACGTGCTCACTGAAAAAAATTGCATCAGTTCGAGAGGCACGGAAAAGAAACGTTGGTGCCAATAAAGTTTGAGGGAAAAAACAACTTTAAAAGGAAACGTGAGAAGCTCACAAATTAATTCTGTGGAACTGACATCCAAGTTCTAGAACTGATCAGTACAAACAAAAAATGGTGGTTCGTTCTACAAAGGAAAATTGGTTTAATTAAAAATATTGATTAGTACAAGTTAAAAATGGTGGTCTGTTCGGAATAAAAGAAATGACAGAAATTCAAATTGTAAAAGTTCAAGCAAAAGGAAACCGCATGCAATGCAAATGGTAAAAGTACAAGTCATAAAATAAGAGAAGTCCATAACATCCTTGTAAAAAATGTTTAGTTCAAAAAAAGAATAAAAAAACATTTTCTTTTTGAAAAAAATATCATTCAGTTCGATGATATAAACCATGCAAGTACAGGGCCGACGATACAATAACATTCAGTTCAACAATATAAACCATGCAAGTTCAGGGCTAGGACACAGTAAACCGTTGAAAATTTATGAGAAAAATATTACCCAAAAAACAGAGCAAAGCCTAGTTAGTGAAAACACGCTTAGTACAAACCCATGCAAGCATCAGTACAAGTATCTTTTTTCGGAACCATTTAAAATTACTCTACAAAAAATAGCTTAGTACAAACATACACATATATCAGTACGACTACTCTGTTTTTCAGACGAGAAAACAGCAGGATCCGTCATGCTGTATTCAAGATTACTCTTAAACGGTTGCGAAGTAGAGAAAACGTTCAACATAACTAAGTTTCACATTTTCGATAGCTATCCAACGGTATATTATTTGCCCCATTTCGACAAACTTAAAAAAACGCGTTCAAAACCAATTTTAACCGTATTTGAATTCGTATTTAAACCATAAGGAATTAGAAAAAACTTTCTATACGCAAAAGTTGCGCATTTTCCATAGCTTTCCAACGCCGTATCATTTGCGTCAATCCGACAAACCGTTTGCAAAAAACAGTGAAAAACATTTTGCCCAGAATTTCACCGTTTTTCGAATTACTTTTAAATCATATAGAATTTGAAAAAATCGTAGATATATGGAAGATGCGGATTTTCACAAGCTTTCCAACGCCATCTCATTTGCTCAATTCTGACAAACCGTTTGAAAACTAAGTCCAAAATACGATTCGCGTTTTCGGTTTTGGAAAAAAAGGTTTTTTCAAAACTGCTCTTAAATCTTTTTTTTGCAAAAACAAATTATAAGATTGTAATGTGGATGTCAAGAGCTTTCCAATGATATATTACACACCCCATTTCGACAAAAAAATTGTAAAAAATTGAACTAAAGAAGACGATTTTTAACAGGAACAGAAAGTATCAGTTTAACCGCTCGAATTTCATCAGTTCAACAGCTTGAATTCATCAGTTCAAGTAGGGTAACAGAATAATATTCTGTTACGCGTAACAGAATAGCCCAGATGTATATATATATATATATATATTCTGATAATATTATCAAAATAACTAAACTGATAACACTTCCGCACTGCATGCTCAACACGAGGGCACTGCACTTTCTTTAGCTAGAGCACTGCATTACAGACACTAGTGAACTTCTCGTCGGAAAAAACTGCACGCGTTGTTTTTTTGGTACTGTTTTTGCTGTAGTTTTTTAATCGTTTATCGGAACGAGATGTATGATATATCATTGGAAGTCTATGGATTAGGCGCAATTTCGTCATGTTGAACACTTTTCAAGATTCCTCATGGTTTAAGAGCAGTTTTGAAAATGGTGCGGCACATGACGAGTGGCAGCGAGCATTTTTCGCGTTTTTTTCTAAACCGCTCGTCGGAATGAAGCAAACGATACACCGTTGGATAGATATCATCGAGGCGCATCTTTTTCATATCTATTTTTTTCTCTAATTCGTTACGGTTTAAGAGCAGTTTCAAATTTACTAAATCGCGGAATTCTGCTTTTCAATTTTTTTTAATTTTCGGTACTGTTTTCGCTTCAGTTTTCTAGCCGTTTGTCGAAATGAGGCGTATGGTATGCTGTTGGAAAGCTACAGATGAGGACCAACTTTCACATGTTAAAATGTTTGAGATTCCTTACAGTTTTTAGTTAATTTTAAAAATCGTGCGGCTGACGACGTGAGGCAGCGGCCATTTTTCGCGAATTTTTTACAAACACTGGTCAAAATGATTCAAATTATATGCCGTTGGAAAGATATCGATGAGGCGCAAGTTTTTCATATAGAACACTCTCTCCGATTCATTACGGTTTAGAAGCAATTTTGATTTTGACGAAATGTGAACACTCTGTTTTTTCGCGATACCAAAATCGCCGTATGTACTGCATCAGACAGAAAACCGCACGTCTTTTAGACTAAAAACTATACTTCATCGGACAAAAAAGTGCACTGCATGATTTCTTTTTTGTGGGACGTAAATTTTCCTAAACGAGGTGGAGTGCAGTTCATGTCACGCAATACTATGAAAAGTGAACCTCGAGACTACCTTAAACGGGACCGTACTACATCAGACAGAAAACCACACTTATTTAGACTAAAATCCACACTATTGGACAGACAAGTGCACTGCATGATTTCTTTTTTGTGAGACGTAAATTTTTCTAAACGAGGTGAATTGCACTGCTTCAGACTAAAAACCGCACTTCATCGGACAGACAAGTGCACTGCATGTTTCTTTTTTGTGGGACGTAAATTTTCCCAAACGAGGTGGAGTGCACTGCTTTAGACGAAAAACCGCACTACATCGAACGAGCAAGTGCACTTCATGATTTATTTTGTCGGACGTAAAAAATTTCAAGAATGTACTAGAAAGTCCTTCGGAGCGGACTTTTTTAAACACCGGAGTGCACTGCATTTTTCTTTTTCTTTTTCTCTATAGAGTTTTTATTTTCCTGTAGTGCACTGCATATATCTATTTTTGGTTTAAAAGTGAAATATGCACTGTGGGGGACGAGGCGAGTGGAATGCATTGTTTGTTTGCACGCTACAGATTACACACAAGAATTCATCCACATCTCTTTACTCTCATTTCCTCTCTGCATTTTCTCAAACAACAAAATAAACTTCTCTTTTAAAGAGAAGTGATGCTCTCTTGTCCTTCGTTATTGAGTGCACATCAAATTCTTTTTCCAAGAAATTAAAAACATGGGTGTAGTGGGCTGCATCAATCGGCTGCAATAACCCTTTTTTCATTAAAATGAACCTCTCTAACATACCAATCGAATTGCACTGGAGCAAACTTAAACATAAACAAAAAAGAGTTAACTTGTGAAAGAAGCGAACTACTCCAACATACACAGCAAAATGCATCATCACTGGACAAAAATATTCTTTGCACTTTTTTGAAGCTACGCCAACGAGACACAGGGAGTTCGTTATACTTTTGATGCTCTCTTTTTTGAAGCTACGCCAACAAAGTTTCGGTGTGTTTTAACAGAACGACAACCGAATCGTCATAAATTTTCCTTGAAACACCAAAACAAGGACCCATGGACAAACTGCACCTCGGCAGGGCGCCCAACCACACTACATTTTTTGCAAATTTGCATGCCAAAAAAGAACCGCACCGCCCCACGCACAGAACTGCAAAACACCAACGGCGAGCTGCACGGCCACGATCTTCGCAAATGGCACACCACGAGATGAAAATGATGAACAATTGCAGTGCACTAGGGGGAAGAAGATGGGTCGGAGCAGGATTAGGAAGCTCCCAAGCAAACTGCACGACGCTCCCTACCAAACTGCCCGACGCGGCGCCAAGAAACTTGTACGTACATTTTTTTCATTTTGACAGTGCACTACAAAAAAATTCAGTGAGCTTCAACAAAAAATCAAAGGAACTGCAATAGTTGGAGGAGGGAGCTCGTTACAGTCCATTGGGGGGATAAGGAGGAGCATGCCACCACATCCACCGTCCTCCTCGTCAGCCACAACTGCGAGAAGTAGTGGACTAGGTGGCGGAGGCCATGGCAGCCGGATCAGAAGGAGGGGAAGCCGTGGCGGCCACCATGCTGGGAGAGCATCTCAACCTCGCCACCGAAGAGACATGGGGGAGGTTGGGGCGGATGGGTCGCCGTCAAGGTGCACCAAAAACACACTCCACACTGCAGCAGTTTCCTGTACATCCAAAATCCCCAAAACAAGCAAAAATGGTTTTTTGAACTGTACGGGCTTCGTCACCGCCGAAGACAAGGTCGCCGACATCGGGACTAGGGGATGGGGGACCAGCGCCACCGCCGTTGACTGCTGCGCAGCAGGATGTGCACTGCATGCGCGGGAGGAGGCAGTATAGTGTTGATGGCGCGGGGTGGCTGAGCTCCCGATCTGACGACGGAGGCATGGCGACGGAGCCAGAGGAGGATCTGGCTGAGCTGCTTGCTAGTGTGGTACTGGCCCGCAGATGTCGGGACATGTCAGAGAGGAAGAGGCTAGGGTAGCTCGCCAGATCCCATGCCAGAGATCCACGAAAGAATGTGAGGAGAGGGACGGGGCTCCCGGTGGTGCGTGGTTGGGCGGGGATGGCGGGGCTCCGGCGGCGCATGGCGATTGGGGGGAGGGGGCTCCAACAGCGCGGGGCAGGGCGAGGCTCGGGCGG
>NC_057806.1:124202429-124215713 GCF_018294505.1 Triticum aestivum
CCCCGTCGCCCTCCCCTCACGTCCTTCTTCCGCGGAAGCGGCCTGGGAGCACCGTCGCCCTCCCCTCCCGGCCTTCTTCCGCGGCCGTGGCCTGGAAGCGACGTCGCCCTCCCCTCCCGGCCTTCTTCCGCGGCGGCGGCCTCGCAGCTATGCCGCCCCCCCTCCCAGCTTTCTCCCGCGGCGGCGGCCTGGGAGCGCCACCGCCCCTCCCCTCCCCTCCCGGCCTTCTTCAGCGGCAGCGGCCGGCAGCGACGCCGCCCCTCCTCTCCAGGGCTTCTTCCGCGGCAGCGGCCAAGCAGCGCCGCCGCCCATCGCCGCTCGGCCTTCTTCCGTGGCAGCAACCGAGCAACGCCTCCCCCACCAGCATATCGGCCTTCTTCCACGGCAGCATGTCGGTAGCGCCGCTCCCAAACTCCTCCAGACCTGCAATTAGTTGTACTTCATCAGATGTTGATTGGAGCTGCATCGACATCAAACCAATTCGAGCAAGGAGGACTGTGCGCAAGGTTCCTTCATCCACGACAGCTTCTTGGATTAAGTCTGCAATGACCTTCAGAGAAAATCCTCCGTCTCCGTTCACCTTGAGCAACGTCCAGACCGCTCATGAACTTCTGAAGGGCAAGTGGACTGCACAGGCGAACGAGAAAGTTGTGTAGACGGACGAGAAGAGAACTTCTTCCTGCAAACGCAAGAAATCACTGCAACACGAGGTAAGCAGTAAACTTACTCAACCATATCAGTTTAGTTATTCCAGACAAAGCAGTACACGCAATCCAGTGCGCCTACAAAAACGATGCAGTCCAGTTGCTTCGGTTCGTTTTGGGGGGAAATGCAGTGAACTTGCTTGGTTATGCAATACGCTTGTGTAGGTTCATTACGGACAACGATGCAGTGCGGTTACTTCAGTTCAAATTTGTAACACATTGCAGTTCGCATGATTCAGTTCATTTTGCCTGACAATGCAGCTCGGTCATTTTGTGTGCAGGAAATGAGGTTCAGCAGATACAAAATGCCGCACATAATTGACAACCGAGGGAACAACAACTTTCAGAAGAGTAAAGCTTCTTCTGAAAGAGATACCGGCTGGGTTACCCCTGAGATTCCTCGAGGATTCTTCACGACAACAAACAGGGTGCACTACTCTCCGGAAGAGGATTTTTTCCAGGGAGAAGAGGTAGTTGAGGATGACGACAATGTCACCTTCATCTGGGAGGGCACTCACCGATAGGAGGATGAAGATGACGATGATGAAGATGAGCCAATAACGGTTCTCAACCCAGAGTATAAGCATGAGTTCACTATGTTCGGACAGCATGTACAAACAGACAATGATGATGCAGTTGAACACGATGTTGCAGCAGATGATGAATATGATTATGACCATGATGATGTGCCATTGCTCCAAAATTTTCAAACCAATCCACTTAGAGATCGTCACAACACTGGATTACCACCACGTCCACATGCTGCACCCCAAAACAAAGCTCAGCGTCCACCTGTTGCACCGAAAAACAGAGCTCCAAGTAGAGCTGCTGCATCAACTTCGACAAAGCGACCACCAACGGTGCCTCGGTCAAAAGTCAATAGCAGGTACAAATCCTCCTCACTGTTGCCGCCGCGAGATCCTCCACTACACAGATCTGCTATAACCCCGCCATGTCCAATACAACCCGGCGAGCTGCAAACACCATCGGGTGAATGTCTCTACACACATGTAAGTTTATGTTCTGAAAATAATAATAATAATAATAATAATAGTTGCAGTCCATTCAGATAACATTGCAGTGCACACTGATATTTATTATGAGGTTTGACCTTGCATCTAATACATTGGATTCTTCTAAAAACTTAGGAACATTGCAAATGCTTTTTTAAACTCATATGCACTCCTCGTATTTAAAAAACAGAACAGAACAAATTATCTCATAGGGCATTACGCTTAATGCAGGATAAAAACATGCCGCTGAACATCATACCTGCCGCTGGAATGAAGTTCACCACATACGACAAGGCATGGGACTTTTACAACAATTATGCAAGATGTGCAAGGTTTGGCATACGCCAGAGGGCACAACACAAGACAAATACCTACATTGTCTGCTCAAGAGAAGGGATGCACAAGCAGACTGTATCGGATTATCAAAGGAAACATTAGAAGACATCAAAAAGGATTGACTGCAAGGCAAAGATTAGAGTCAAAAATAGGAAGGACGGCAAATTTGTGATAGAAATGGTTGAACTCAACCACAATCACAAGATGCTGGAAAGCCCCGGCATGCTTTTGCACAAGCGATCGCACAAAAAAGACGATCCTTTGATAGACCAGTTAGTGAAAGACATGCAACTAGACAACTACACCCATGCTCAGATGATGTCAACGCTGCAGCGTATGTCCGGTGGTCTGCAGTACATGGGACGTACTAGCCGCGACTGGGTAAACAAGTAAGCACATCATAGAACGTATCCAATGGGCATCATGTCGGTAATTATTTCATGTTTGATGAGATGCGTTTGCATTGCGTTTGAAAAATGCATGAAACAAAAGTTTGCTAGAGAAGAGTCCCAAGATGATGTCAAGAAACTTCTAGATTTCTTCGAGAATATGCAGAAGATAAACCCAGAGTTTTTCTATGATTATGACGTTGATGCAGATAACTGTGTAAGAAATGTCTTTTGGGCCAACGCAAGTTGCAAATGATCATATGAAGATTTTGGAGACTGCGTTACATTTGACATGAGGTATAAAACTAACAAATTCCACATGCCGCTGGGAGTCTTCGTGGGAGTGAACCATCATCTACAAAGCACCATATTTGCTGTTGCACTCGTGCGAGATGAAACAATACCATCGTTCGAGTGTGTTTTCAAAACATTTCTGAGGTGTATGAACAACAAGCATCCCATCTGCATGTTCACAGGTACAAAAAGAAACAAACACCTGCATACTTATATTTGTTTGGTGCGTTTATATTTCTTCCATCTATCTTACACACACACAAACAACTTAATAAGAAAACACTATTTGTGCCTTTTCAGACCAGTGTTCTTCGATGAAGGCAGCATTAAAAACTATCCTCCCACATACTCTCCATAAGTTGTGTCGGTGGCATATCATGAAGAAGTACAAAGACCACCTCGCCTTACTGTATAAGGCACACGAGAAACTTAAGGATGACCTCAATGCAGTGCTGAACCACCCACTAATGCCGTCAGAATTTGAACGAGCATGGAAGGACCTCATTCAGACATACAACTTGCAAGACAATGAAGTGATGAATTCTCTGTGGGAACACAGGCACGAGTGGATCTCGGCTTACTACAAGGAAATTTTCTGTGCTCGGATGACTTCCACACAGAGAAGCGAGAGCATGAACCGCATACTGAAGAAAAACTTTGTCAAAGAGAAGCATGATCTCCATCTGTTTGCTCAGCAGGTGGACAAGTGCATTCAGACCAGGAAGGCCGTCGAGCACGCAGAGACAGTAGCAAATGAGGTAAAACAAATGTCACTCAAAAACTACTAAAAATATAACTACAAAATCAAACAATTTTTTCATTTATCTGGTTTGTAATAGTGCATTTCTGATCATGCAGTCAGAGGTAAAGACATCAACCCAGTTTGGGTTCAAAGTTCAGTTATCAAAAGTGTATACAAGGGCAGTGTTTGCAGATTTCAAAGAAACACTCTACTGTAGCACTGCATTTAGAGCAGAACGGTGCCCTGAGAATCCGACAAAGTATCTCGTACACCACTACAACAGATTGGATGCATTTGACTAGGCAAGGCATAATTTCCAGGTGGTCGCCGATGAACAGAAAGGTGTCTACGAATGTGAATGCAAACTCTGGACACACACCGGTGACACTCCTATCACAAAAAAAATCTACATGCATGACTAATTCACAAAACCAAATGAAGTTCACTTCTTTAAGACGAACAAATAAGGAAAAAAAATATGTGTTTATTAATTTCATGCGGTTCACTTACAAAACAAAGTGATCGTGTGTTATCTGCAGGGCTCTTTTGCGTCCATGTGTTATGCATGCTTTCTCATTTGAGAGTACTCAAGATTCCTGAGGTGTACATCATGAAAAGATACACCTGTAATGCAAGATCAGATGCAACGTTTGACAGACGAGACTATGAACAAATAGCACCAGATGGAACCTCACTTTTTTGCCGTAGGAAATTGCTGACAGAAGCAGCAATGGACCTTGCAAACAGAGCGACAAGGTCCGACGCTGGGTGCCATAGAGCATTGTCTGGTATGAGGGCACTGATCGAGGAAGTTGATGTGCTCAACGAAGAAGAAGAAGCAGTAGCAAAACTAAAGCAAGCAGAGAAATCCCAGCATGAAAATAATGCCGAGCAAGTAGAAAATACAGAACACAGTGGAACTGGTGCTATCAAAAAAGAAACAATTCTTCCACCTCCTGTTTCAAACACAAGAGGAAGGAAGAAAGGGGGTGACGCAACCCGGAAAAAGGTTGCATGCAAGGAGAAAAATGATGAAAAAAACAGTAAGCCTTAGCATGAGCTGGACAGTGATGGTCACTCGCTGGGAATAAACAGGTGCAAGACATGTAATGAAATCAGCAGCCACAATTCTAGGACATGTACAAAAAGACATGAACAAGAAAACCGAGGACACGACGATGCACAACCAAACAGAAATTCGACTCACAACACTAAGAAATGGACGAAACCGAGACGCTGTAGCATCTGCAAAAAGAGGAAGAGACGCAATTCAAGAACCTGCCCCAAAAGAACAAGATCAGAAAATGAGGAAGAAGACGAAGAAGAAATCAAAGAAGAAGATGGTGACACAAATGAAGAAGTAATGGCTTATGAGGAAGCAGATGAAGAAGAGGAGGAAGAAGATAGTGAAGAGGATGAAGAACATGAAGAAACTGAAGAAGCAGTGGCTTATGAAGAAACGGATGATGAAGATGAGGAAGAGCAAGAAGAGGAGGAAGAAGAGACTAAAGAGGACGAAGAACATGAAGAAATAATGCAAACAAGACCACCTCAAGGGAATGCTGTTGTACAGAAACAACCGAGAACAACATCACTTTCAAGAAAGAAGGTAGGAGCACGAAAGGATGCATTTAACATCACCGGAAAAGGAAAGCAGCCATCAACCAACACATAGGGAGCAAGGAAGGATGCAGTTCACATCAGCGGAAAAGGAAAGCAACCATCAACCTGCACACGGGGAGCAAGGAAGGATGTAGTTCAAATCACCGAAAAAGGAAAGCAGCCATCAACCAGCACACGGGGAGCAAGGAAGGATGCAGTCCACATCACCGGAAAACGAAAGCAGCCATCAACAAGCACGCGAGGGACTACAAACACAGCGGTGCAGAGACAAGAACCAGCAACACCGCCACAGAAAACAAAAGAAAGTGCAACTTTAGACACACTCCAGTCACTGCGGAGAAGCAGCAGGTTAACGACCAAATAGATGAACTTCAATAAATTAATCATATGCATAGCAGTTTGCTTATCTACATGACTTATGTATCAGTTTAAATTTTGTGTAAACACAAATTTCCCACTGACTATGAGTTATTCAAATAAACCATTTAAAGAGAAATGGTGTATAGAGTATACCATATATATAGCAGTATAGAGTAAAACTTTGACACATATTAATCCAAAAACGATGTAAAGAATGCAGTTAGCTCACTGGAAGCACGAAGTTCAGTAATAATAACTGAAGCAGTTCGGATCACAAAAGTGCTTATTACAAAACACATCAAAAAGATGAAGTGTTCGACATGCAAAAGTAATTATTACAAATCAACCTCATAACCTTAACCAATCACGTCAAACGTGATTCTAACCGTACGATCCTCGAGTTCAAAGAAGTTCAGGACAACAACTTGCTCAGACTTCAGGCCACTATCAATCAAATATTCCTTCCACCCTTTCTGCAGACACAGCCGCCCGTCAACGCCTACACGGTACTTGGCTGGTTGAAGGTGTACATTACCAAGAACCACTTGGAGAATTCCCTTCTTCTTGAGCCGGAGATACCTAACAGCTCATTGCGGAATTTTCTGCAAAAAATCAGTACAGATTAAACACAATCTAATGTGCAGTGCTGAACTTGCAAACAAGAAGTATGGTTACAACTATTATGAAGATCTTGAGACAACCTGCATGTAGTACAAAACATACTAGCGGGGGAAATTGTGGAAACTATTACTTTTCATCTAGTATCTAAGCAGTACACTTCAATAAAAGAAAAAAAGGTACATTCCTAAATAACTAGAAGATCAGACTAGTATCGAATAATACAAAAAAAAGAAAACACAAAGAAAAAATCAGATCAAAGCGAAAATTACCATCTTGTAGTGAGTCTCAACATCTGTTGGCGTAAGCTGATGGACAAAAGGACTTGTGCGGCCAAGACCACGGTGAAGCAGGGCGGAATGGAACACAGAAACATTGATGTGGCCCATATCCAATCCTTCTGTGAATACTGTGCCATATGCAAGCTGCTCAGCTCGCCCAGCTCGGCACAATACCTTCCCCCCACGACGAGCATGACGCGCCTGCGAGCAAGCTGAGCAATCGCAGTGCGTCGGCACACCACAACCATGCCCACAGCACGAGAGATTCACGCAGGGGCCTGGAGCCATCGCAACAAAAACCTATAAAAGGTAAAAAAATCAAGAGAGGCTAGAGAAAGGAGAGAAGTTGCGGCTAGAGGAGAAATGAACTGCAAAGGAAGGGTAGAAGTTGGCCTACATTTATAGGAGAGGAATGCAAAAAGGTCAAAACTGAAAATTAAAGAGGAGTTACTGAAAATTACGTTACCAAGAATGAAGGACAATCAATAAAGGTTTATGTTACCAAAACAAAAAAGTCTTACCAGGAAGTTCTATAAAGACTTTGACTGCACAAATTCCCACGAACTAACCACAGATCATTAAATAATAATTCTCTGAAAAATTATAATCCACGGACCATTTTATGTGTGCAGTTCTTCAAAGTCTTACAGGAAGTTCACTATATGTGTGCATGAAGTGCAGTACATGCTCAAAATGAAGCACAAAATAAAAGCACTTTTGTGCAGTGCACAAAAGCAGAATTAGTGCACCTGATGCATTCCTTATCTGTAAGCCGTGAAGTCTGCAGCGTTGGCAAAACGAGTCACAACTTCAGCACAAAAGAAGCATGCACGCAGTGAAAAAATGTGTACACCTCAAGCACAAGACCATGAAGAAAGTAGTGCATAGAGGCAACAAAGAAGTGCACACCCTTACCAATCCAGTGCACAAAAAATGTAGCACAAAAACATCTGCAATACGGAATGCGTACACATGTAGTCAAGAACACTGATCAATGCAGTGCACGCATGATTTGCTAAGCAGTGCGCACCCTTACATCGAAAAAAACAAAATTAGAAGAAAAAATTTAACCACCCAAATGAACCGGCCCCAGCCAGTCTCGTAGTAGGTCTGCGCCCACAGCAGGTGAGTCGTTCTGAGCCACGTTGCGTGGGGCCAGGCGCACTTGGGCCCACAGGTCATAGAGCATATAGCATATAGTGCCATGTATAAGCACTCAAATAAGTAACCAAATAGCTACCGCGTCGGCGCTTATAAACAGGTCGGGCGCGCCTTCCGCGGGCGAGGTGGGACTAAACATTACGCCGCACACAACGCATAGGGAAACGACCGTGCTACCAGGCTGACTTGACTTGGGCCCAAATGCATCTTCACTTCCCGAACACAGCCCAATAAGGCCCATTAAGAAAAAACAATAACTTCAAAAAAATTAAATGTGGGGCCCCCCCAACCCCCCCCCCCCTTTACCCCTCCCGTACAGGGACTACAGGCAAAAAAATTGATGCAGTACACAGCACTACAAGGATGCAGTCCTTTTAGGTACACGAAGCAGTACGGTTTAGAAAATTCAATTGTGGATTACCTACATGAATGAAAACATGGTATAGAACATAGTGAAAAACTCGTAAAAATGCAGAATACATTATACTTTATTCAGGGGCTCCAAGAAAGCACACGCAAAAAATACTATGAAGTACGCACCTGTAGACACCATGCAGTTCTCCGTTGCACATGATGCAGTGCGGTACTACAACAAATGCAGTTTCGTTGTCACACATGATACATATAAACGTCACAAAAAAGCTCGTTCGCACAAAAAAGTGGTGGTTAAAAAAATCTACTGATAAAAAAAAACCACGTTCGCATACAACCGCCCAATCGGAGCGGTTCCATCGTCACAAGCCCACGATCACAGACGCAACACCAACCCACGATCTGCACAAACCGCATCGTCGCCGAGATCATGCAGTTCCTCCGTTGCCGCCATCCCACACCGCGCCTCCTCTTAAATTCAGACCCCTGCCATAGGTCATCTCATCCACAAACAACACAAGTACCCGATCGCGCTGCCACCAAATCGCTCCATCACATCCATTTCCATGCAAAAACACCAAGCCCCACTATCGGCGATGGCGTTCGCCGACGAGTACAAGGACGTGGAGGCCGTGGAGGCACACGGCAATCACCCTCGCGCAGTACGAGCGCCACCTCAGTCTCCGGCGCCACAAGATCGTCGGCATTGATCTCGAGTACAACAACGAGCCTGAAGCGACGCAGAAACCCGCCCTCTGCCAACTCTCCATCGGCAAGAAACACCCGGTGCTGCTCTTCCAACTAAGCGCCGCTGAAAGGTGCACCGTCTTCGACAACTTCCTCGCCGACCCCAGGCACACCTTTGCAGGCTTCTCCATCGACGGCGACAAAAAAAAGGCTGGATTGCGTCAATTTGGGGGTCGCCAACTTCGTCGACATCCAGAAGGAGTGGAGGGTGCCCGAGGCAACCAAGGAGTTGGACTCCCTTGGAGACGTCTCCGGCATGTTCATCGACGACTACTACAACAACATGAAGAAGAAGATCACCAATGACGAGCACAAGCGCCGGGCCACCCTGCCTCTGTCCAGGAGGCACATCGAGTACGCTGCAAAGGACGCCTACGCAGCATACGAGATATGGAACTGCATCACCCTCACCCAGGACGGGCTTCGCCGTGCAAAGCTGGAGAAGAAGGAGCCACCCAAGAAGCGCGCCAGGACCAGCTGGGGATGGGGAGACGCTGACTGGTGAAGAAGATGGTGCCGGCCAAAGATCCATGAAGGCCATCGTCATTTTAGAATTATCATCAAATTTGCTTTATGTTGTTTGCTTATGTATCGTTAGTTTGCTTGTGATCATTTGCTTTTGCTGAACTTAGTTTACTTCCCATGCAGAATCGCTTGTAATGATGTGAAATTTGATTATGTTAGATTGCTTTCTCTTGAAATTAGTTTGCTAATGATGAACTTATTGTACAGAATGCATGTGACAATTTGTTTTCTGTTGTTTGCTCATGTATCATTAGATTCGAGCAGCGTGCAAAAAAGGACGCATGCAATGCAAGTTGTGTACCAATGCGGTATAGACTTTGTCAAAATGAAGTTTACACATACCCAACAAAACATTGCACACCTCTAAAATTTGGAAAAACAAATAGATAAGAGAAAAAACACAAAAAGAAAAATGCAATCTGCATATGTAGTGCCGAAAAATATGAATGTGCAGCACAGAAACGAAATAAATGCAGTACAAGAATGCTTTACTAAGCAGTGCACTCCCCCACATTGGAAAAAAATAACGTAAGAGCAAAAACACGAAAACAAAAAATGAGAACTGTGCATTTAATACTGATTGAGTGCACATGCAGTACAGAACATTGATCAGTGCAGTGCAAACATGGTTTACAAAGCAGTGCACGCCTCTACATTGAAAAAAATATAGTGCGGAAATATACGAACGTGCAGTACAGGAACATAATCAAATGAAGTACAGGTATGTTTACTAAGCAGTGCACTCCCCTACACTGGAAAAAAGATTACAAAAGAGCAAAAACAAGAAAACAAAAATATGAGAAAATGTACATGTAGTAAGGAATGCTTGCACATGCAGTACAGAACACTGATCAATGCAGTGCAAGGACGGTTTCCTAAGCAGTGCGCGCCCTCACATTGAAAAAAATAGAAAAACAATTGACCACCCAGGTGCAGTCGGCCCCAGCCAGTCTCGTTATAGGTCTGTGCCAATAGAAGGCGAGTCGTTCTGAGCCACGATGCGTAGGGCCGGGCGCACATGGGCCCACAGGTCAGAGAGCATAGAGCAGCAAGCGCCGTGTATAAGCGCTCAAATAAGTAACCAGAGGAGTTCGATACATCGACCTCGTCAGCGCTTATAAACAGGTCGGGCGCGCCTTCCGCGGGCGAGGTGGGACTAAACATTAGGCTGCACACAGGGCACCGGAAACCAGCCGTGCACACAGACCGTCTTGGGCCCAATGCGTTTCACCCCACGAACACAGGCCAACAAGGCCCACTAAGAAAAAACAATAACTTCAAAAAATAAAACATCAAAGCAAATTAGAAAACATTTTTTTAAATGAATAACAACAAAAGAAAACTGTGCGTGCGCACAGCCAGAAACTACAGTTCGTTATTAATAAAATAGAACGCAGAAAGCCAGTAGTAAAGGTACAAAATGCAGTCTGCCACGACAAACAATGCAGTTCTAAACTAAGTATTTTTTTTCTGACATACAGTTCTCGTTCTACTACATTGCAGTGTGGCTTAAATGAAAAATGTAGCTCTGTTAGTTAAGCAAAGCAGTGCGTTATAAAATAAAGAACTGCATGAAAGAACTCCATCAAAAAAATGTGCGTACATCTGTATCAATCCTAATCCGACATAATTCAGCGCACGAAGAATAAATTCCATTTCCATGCAGTACACTATGTGGACGTACGCAGTTATGTTCTGATATAAAAAGAAGTGCACTTAATAGGAAAATTCACCGAAAACATAATCATCACATTTTCTGACAGTTGCGTGCATACCTAAACAAGTCACAAAAAAAGAGGACACGACGTTCCGGATTTCCCACGCACTAACAGAGCATCCTCATAGCAGGACCTCTCTGTAGTTGCCACGTAACTTAAAGCAGAGCCCCACCACGCTACCACCCCGCTCCACCTCTCCCACGTCATGTCAAGGAGAGCAGAGGAGAGCACAGGAGAAAACGCAACTACTTCGTACCCCAAAAAACCCCATTGCATCTTCTTCTCCATAATTCCTTTCACCAACCTCTTCTCTCCATAACAAACACAAGAGAGCAGAGGATAGTCATGGCGGATGCACCTGTTTACAAGCAGCGTCGCAGGTACACCGGGGAGCTCCACGACGTCGATCTCCACGGCAATCACAAGCTCCACGTCGTTTGCACAAGCAAGGGTGAAGACGTGGACAAGATACTGTCCACACTCAGGAGGAAGCTCGGCGGAATGCCCGTCAAACTAGTCGGCGTTGATGTCGAGTACACACACTACGTGAAGCCACAGCGGGCAGCAGTGCTCCAGCTATGTGTAGAAAAAGAATGCCTTGTCTACCACATCTCTGCAGCTAAAGACAGGTCAGAATATAACTATCAATCTGTACTATTGATTGTCAATATTGATTTTAAATTTTCTTCACTGCAATCACCACTATTTAAACTTTGGTTTTCATTTTTGAAAACCATGGCATCTGAATTCATTGACAGTTTTCATCTGGCTCCATGTATGTCACTCATGTGCTCGATTCTTGAATTATATGATCTAGCAATACACGCAGTTTTATTTTGTTTTACCAAATACAAAATATTTGACTGAACAATAGAAAACTGCAACATTACTATACAAAACATGTATGAAATCTAGTTCAAGAAATACAATCATGCACAAAACATGCATTCTTTATGCAATATATTATCAGGTTTACTAGTTATGATGAACAAAGTATCAGCAACTACTCAACGCAACAGATTCAGATACTCATATTGCAGTTCAGTTTTAGAAAAAACAAAAAACATTGGTACTCCTAAGAAAATAAACTATATTCACTCTATACAAACATCTTGCAGACCAATGGAACAAGACAAATTCCTCATGAATGGTGAGTACACCTTCGTCGGATTTTCCATTGAAGGAGACAAAGGCAAGCTGAAGCTATCTGGTTTGAAGATAAACTCCGACAACTACATTGATATTCAGGTGGAATGGAGAGACCCATACAATAAAAAGAAGTTTGACTCTTTGGCTGATGTTGCTGGCAGGATGATAGACATTCACTACCATGACATGAAGAAAAAAATTAACCGCAAGGAGGACCATACTCTGTGGGGATTCTGCCCACTGCCAGAAAAGCTTATCAAGTATGCAACAATAGATGCATTCGCAACATATGAGTCATGGAGAATCATCTACGATGTCATCATGGGACTGGACAGGGCAAAAAGAGACAAAGAAGAAAAGCAGAAGAAGAACAAGGCTGTAATCCAATGCAGCAACTTGAAATAATTCAGGGCTATGTTTTAGTTAGACTTTACATTAGTCGTTGTGTTGTTCTTTGTTTCATGTATGCAAGCTTTTCATTATGTCCATTGCTTCACATCGAACATTTCTTTTCTAAAATCAATGTCGTTTTAGAATTGTCATTAAATTTTATTTCTGTTGTTTGCTTATGTATCACAGTTTGTTTCTCATCAATTGCTTTCACTAAACAAAGTATCCACAAAAGTAATTATAGAAAAAGAACATTAATATTAATATTTATAAAAGAAATGTAAATACAGTTCAAATAACAAATATAAGGCAGTTCCCAAACTGTAAATATGAAGTGCAGTACATGCACAAATGCAGAACGAAGGGGCTGCAACAACTTTAGCTCAATGCACAAAAATACAAACTTGGTACACACAGTGCAGTACTCAACGTTGGTGCAAGTAGTACAAATGACTTCATTTGTACTACCAAGAAAAATATATACTCCAAAAGAAAAAATGCTTCAGATAAGGAAAAAAAATTGACAACCCAGTTGCAACCAGGCCCCAGCCAGTCCCATAATAGGTCTAGAGTGCAGTACAGATCCTTGACAAATGCAGTACAAAGTTTTTTTTCCTAAGCAGTGCACGAGTGCACACGGGTGTGACGGACTCGCCTGCGCATGCGGCGCCGCGGCACGCCGCATCGCCGCCTACTCCGGCTTGTTCCCGGCTCGGCCTCGCAGGGGGGTGGGGAGGGGGGTCACGACACCCCCTCCCCACCCCCTGCTCGGCCTCGCACTAACGCACGCGGTGCACTTGGTTGGCACGCGCAGTGCGAACATTCTGTTTTCCAACAATAGCACGCACGCAACCCCAGAGCC